>NW_020450695.1:0-200727 GCF_003343035.1 Apteryx rowi | reverse complement strand
GAGTTAAGAACTAAAATAAAGCTTCTCAGGTTGGGAAAATAGGATCCCTGATTGCATCTTGTTTCCCCTAATATTATTTGACTGTGATCTTTCCACTAATATTTTCTGTAACTAAATGCACTATTTTTTGGATTGTCATAATGTTCAGGAAGAATCTATGTTTAAGTGGAGTTAAAATTCATAGTCGATATTAGCAACTTGGAGTAAAACACATTACAAACCAAGTGTTTTAATCCCAGGAAACACAGTGATCTAGAGTTAAGGTTAATTACATTTAGAACTCTATATGTATTAGGCTGTGGAACTGCGCAATTAAGACACCAAACTGACTTTATCTCTGCCTTGTTGTAACATCAGTCCATAGCCCACAGGACTAGAGCAGTTTAGTACCTCTGTCCTTAGAGGCAGATCATTTGTAAAGATTTCTTTTTAAGGTATGTTTTTTAAAGCACGCTTAAACTGCTTTGTTCCATATAATATGATGCTATCATGGGAAAGAAATGAAAGAAGCTAAGATGCTAACATCAATATTGTGTAACTATTGCACGATATCCTTTATCCTTAGTGTGCAGAGTTAAGAGTGCTTTGAGATTTTGAGTGTTCCAATATTGTTACATATTTATGTTCTTTTGTAATTTAACCATAACTCCTTTATTTAAAAACAAAAAAGGCATCCATGTAGTGTCCTTCCCCCTTCAGTTACTGACTGTATGCCCTTAGCTTTACCTTCATCTTACTGTCATTCTTGTTTTGCTTAGCATTTTTTCTTAATGGTAGCTTTATTTTTGCAACACTGCTATGGGTGATATTTTTTTGACCATGACTATTAATCAGGTAAAAGCTTGAAGACTCTGTAGTCTTGCTGAGCATCCAACAAGCAACCCTAGAGAGTCTTGAAGATCTTTCTTGACTCCTTTCTTTAGCCTTCTTGTTAAAAGTGCCAAGATTATTTTTCCTCCTTATTGTCATGTCTGGGTTAACCTCCTCCTTTTACAAGCATAGCAAACGCAGCTTTCAATATTAAGTATTTGCAACTAAGCAATATAAACTAAGAAAAGTGATTTGTTGGATTTGTCTGCTCTGCAGAAGGAAAAAAATCTCCCCAAATAACCAGGTTTCAAATACGGTTCCAAGAAATCTGTTCTCATTGCAGTAAAATAGCCTCAAATGTTCATGTGCGCAGAGATATCCATAATGCGTGTCAGCCCCAAAAGATTCCTTAGAGGACAGAGGGAGAGCTCAAATAGAGGTCAAGTGAGTAACTGTTTATAGATGGTTAACTAGAGTGACAGAGAACTGTGGTAGCTGCTTTTCTAACAGCGTTTAAAGGTTTGAGCTTGCTTCCCTGGGAGTTCTGCATGTGATTTCAGTGGATATGAAATTGGCCCTTAAGGGCAGAAATTGTCTCTCATCTCATCCCAGTAGAGCACATCCCAAGCTGATCTAACCTTTCATGAACAAACTCAAAACATGATCAATTTTGCTTGGTTTTAAGTTTTGTTACAAACATAGCTCTTGGCCTCACCGTGAGGAGTTTCCAGAAAGCTTGGGGTAAAACAGAGCCAAGTTTGGAGCGTTCCACCTCTCCCCCTGCGCATGAAGCTGATGCTGTGGAGGGGATTTTATTCCATCCAAGAGTGTTTAAAACTGTGTGGCTTTGCTTGGGTTTCGCTTGGAGTTTTCAGGTTCACTGAGCTTGCAGGCCACGTAGAGGAACCTAGTCCTCAACAATAAAGGTTCAATATTCCCAGCAAAAAGAGGAACCTGGGAGGCTTGGCCAGGGCCAAGTTCAGCTCTGTTTTTATGCTCTCTCCATGGGAAACTGATGCACAGAAGACCAGAACAGCACAGAGTTGCATGTGACCAGAGAGCCAGGTTAAAATGGTTGGAGATCCTACGGCACCCATCTCATTTCCTTTAGGCTTACCCTTGTCTCCTCTCTGCCTAGAGAAGACGAGACAAATATGCTTCGTCTGTCTCTTGGGATTTTTTAAAGATAGGCATGAACCTAAATAACCATGACCTAAATATCTATACACAGTGGGGATTTTCAGGCTCAGAAACAAACTTTCCAGCTGTCTTCTCCTTCAGCAAAATCTAGGGGCCTCAAGGTTTTGTCTGCATTAACAACTTGTGCGGTGCAATATGAACAGATCTACAAAGCAAAGCAGTCAGCCCACACTATATGCATTTCAGGAGTTTACTTCAGTCTACCTGAAACCTGGTCCCAAAGACTGAATGCCTATTTAGTGACTAGAGTACATACATTTCTGAGACTGCTCTGTGACACAATGTAAATAGTGATACGGCTTCAAGAAGTCCACCCCAAAAGTACATTCCCGATCCCAATTAAAATCCTAACGCAAATGCAAACTGTGAGTCCACAAAGACGAGCTCCATAGCCTCCCTGCAGAACTATGCATACCAGCCTGGGGCAGCTTGGTCATGGTTACGGTGAGGGAGAAACTAGCAGGCTGATTTATATGTATTATGGCGCCCTCTAGTGACTGGAAACTAGACGCTGTTTTTAAATCAAATCTCACAAAGAGCATTTCTAGTACTCGGGAACAGTCCCAAGCACCCTTGTGCCTTTTTTTTTTTTTTTTTTTAGAAAGGCTTTTTTCTGTCTGAGAATATTTAGAAAACTTCTGAAAATGTATTTTAAAAGATTTCTTTATATAATTTAAAACAAGTTCATTATTTTACTGTTAAGGTCCTGCTGACAAACAGATCCATAAATACAGGGTTTTTCAAAAGGAGTAAAAGGAGTTATATTACATAAAAGCCCAAACTAATGGTAGGAAAAAGAGCAAGAAAAGTCTTTTTTTCTTTTTTAATAAAAGCCATTAAGATTTCCTTAAAAGAATCAGCCAGATCATAATGAAATAAGCTCTCTCATATGAAATGTTTTACACCTTTCACATAGTCCAAGAAAGTGAAAGGCCACTGTGGCTAGGACCAAAAAAATTTTCTTTCAGCTCTGATGCTAAAGACCTCTACTGCCACAGCTGGAAGTACTGTGTTCACACTACTACTGATGATTAGCACAACAGATACTTGCTATCATAGGTACTCAGAGAGACACCTGAAAGAGAAATGAAAGAAAACGTTTTGGCTAATCTAGAAAGGAAGAAGAAAGGGCTTTCTCTACTACATAGCGTACAACGAGGAGCAGTTTGTGCTTCAGAGAGAGGAGCTGCTGTGCCCTTTGGCGCAGTGACTCAGCTCTGCCTGCTACAGGCTGAGGGGGCTAGAAATGATCTCCTCTGCTCCTGTGCCTTGGCCTGCCCCTTGCCACGGCCTGCCCCTACTCCCTCACGGCCTGCCCCTTGCCACGGCCTGCCCCTACTCCCTCACGGCCTGCCCCTTGCCACGGCCTGCCCCTGCTCCCTCACGGCCTGCCCCTTGCCACAGCCTGCCCCCACTCCCTCACAGCATGTGCCCACTGCCAACACTGAGAGGTGGCCCCTGAGGGCTTATATAGCCTTCAGTGCCTGAAGCCAATTCGTTAGCAGGTGGGGAGGTGGCAGCCTTGGATTGGTCAAGAAGAAGGCAAGTAACAGGGGATTGGCTGGGTGGGGAGGCCCCCGTGGCAGGGCCTGCTGTGGGCTCGGAAGCTGGCGTGGCGTGGCGTGGCGTGGCGTGGCGTGGCGTGGCGTGGCGTGGCGTGGTGTGTGCATGCGGTGTCCAGGTGGGACCTGGGCCTGGCCAGGCCTGGAGGCCACCCCAGAGCAACCCCAGTCGAAGGCTTTTGTCCAGGAGGAGAGAAATGATTGTATCTGCTGCCCAGAGTGTATATGCTGTGCGCTAACAGAAGGGCATTAGTGCCTGGGTAGTGTGTACACTAAATACCAGAAGGACTGAGGAGGCAGATAATGTAAATGAAATCTATTTTGTATTTACAGCTTTGCTCTCCTGGCTGCAGGCAGCTGTATTAATCACACATTGAGGTGAGATCCAGCAAATAGCTTGTTTATGGTGATGGAAACATTTCATTTGCTGGAACTGTTCTGACATTCGTCATCCAAAGTTGCCAGATGGTAAAAATGTTTAGTTTGCAATAAACAATCATTAACATCACTTAACATATGTGTCAGTCATACAGCAAGGACAGGTGTCGTACAGGACTGAACCTAACTGGGGTGAGGGAGATTACGACATGCCAAATCCTATCATTTTTTTACTCACAAGAGTTGTGTCTTACTCAGAGCCTTACCTGCTCATATAACTGATAGCTGATTGCATAAACCAAAGTTTTCAAAGCCAGCTCCTACAACTTTGCCTCACTTGGAGAGAAATAATTCAGCCAGAAATGAGTCCCTGAAGCCCACACGGATGACCAGCACCTCCACTCAAAATATTAGTAGAAATATCAGCTACTCATTTCTATGGTTTTGAATAGGTCTGGTCTTGTGGGCTGTAGCTGCTCTTCCTAGCTTTTGCTTCAGAATTTGGGCTTGAGTATATGTTTCAGGAGATCACGACCACGCATATTGAACTGCACAGTGAATGAAACCAGTTGATACTACTATAGTATCATTCATCTTAATGGATCTCCAGCTGCTGATAAAACTTCAAGCAGCCAAAAGGAAAATCAAAGGGTCACGCAGTTACAAGACAGGGAGAAAGACAGTAAAGCCATCTAGAAAATTTTTCTCGCAGTGCAGGGTTGTTTCTGATTGATGACTTACTACCATTGTGTTAATCTGTTCTTAAAAGTTTTTAGAAATTCAGCTTCTACCTCTTTCTTCAGGAGGTCTTTCTATAATCAAATAGGTCTTACCATCAGAAGTCTTTTTTTTCCTAATGAATCTTTTTTAACTCTTTTTGAGTTTATTAATTCTAGTTATACTCATTTAGTGTTTTACAATATTCCTCTCCATTTGACCCATACAGCTAAATGATAACTGTCCATATTATTTCGTTGTTCTATATCATGAGTCCCAAAAATGTTTTTGTATCTCAGTTCACAAATAGGGTCTGATATTTGCTGATATGGAGATGTTTATATATTTTTAAGCATTCATGGCTTTGTTAGCTCACTAAAAGCAGTTGGGTGTGCTGTTTTTAATTTTGCAAAGAGCACACAGGTAAATGACTCATTCAGAGAGAATTTTATGTTGAGAAGTTTAGCTGTTATTTTAATTAACTAGACTGGAACACAGTCGTGCAAATGGTGAACATTTGAAGAGTGAGAAGGGTGTGAGAAGGGCTTGTAATCTCAACTTTAGGGGTTGCAGTCAATTCAGAATTTCTGACCCCCAAAATCAATATGTTCATAACTACATGAGTGCAGTAACTGGATCCTCAAACTTGTTTTATTTAGTAGAAAATGCTGAGCTCTAAACAACATGGCAAGCTAGACAAAAATTTGTGAGGTAGTTTTGCATTTCTCCACATCTACAGTGATTACTCACATTTTAAGGAAAGAGACATAGCTCAGAATGCTTGTATGTATACCCCTGCACCTTCTCTCTCACAAGAAATGTGAAAGTTATCTTGTTTCAGGATATAAACTTTAAGCTCTAAGAACATCAGCTTCCCCCAAGGAAATAAAGTAGGTGTTTAAATTTGGCATAGTCACTCCCTTCAGACACGCATACTATCAGTTTCCCAACATCTGTATCACAACTGACTTACAACTATTTCTGGTGTGTGTTAATTTAGTACGTACATGTAGCTCTGACTGCATATTCCAGACTGAGGGCCCAATCCTTGGCCTAGCTCCAGCTCTGTAGAACAAACGCAGCACAGAGATGTTGACATTCATTAGAGCTCTGCAGCTGGAAACCCCCCCATGTGCTGTGAAGTGCCCAACTCAAGCTCAGGTGGTGCATTAGCTCTTATCCTGCCCTGGTGCAAATCCCAGCATGATGAGTGTTTTGGGGTGGGACTGCTGTTTGACCCAGGCTTGCTATGTTACAGCCAATAAAGTCTTGGGAAGGGGTAGAAGTCATTGACAGAGCATAGTTAGCTGACATGCACTAGAACAGCTGCAGAAGCGAAGAGCCCAGAGGAAGGTGCATAAGAGCAGTATAAAGGCCATGCTATTTCAGATCAAAGGTCTACATAGTCCAGAGTGCTGTCTCCAGCAATGGTCAGTAGCAGATGCTGAAGGGTGGAGGGCAAGCATAGTTGATACTTCCTGTGGCATGCCCTCTTGACACATGGCCAAGAGTCAGGGCTGGACTCCAGCAAGGATGTGGAACTCTTAACTTCCCATTGATTTCAGCAGTTCCAAGCAGGTCTCACATCATTTGATTTCAGTGAGGAATCAGCAATGTCAGTAGAAATAAAGAACTGTTGGATATGAACCTGCTTTGTTAACTATTTTGCATCACTGTTGCTAAAAAAAAACAAAATACAGCTTCATTTTTCCCCCTAGTTTGTAAATAGCTTTCTCTGGCTCCTACAATAACTGAAAAGCTGCAGAAGGAATTTGTGGGAATGGTAAGCCCTGAAGATAAAGTCAGGAACACCTGGAAACGAGTAATACTGTACCCTGCTTTTCCTAATGGCAGAAGCCGACTGCAGTGTTCCTAAGCAATAAAATACCTGTCAATAACCTCATGGGGAAAGTAGAGTTGCCAGGACAGAAAGCCAGGGAACTCGGAGCAAAGGGAGGCTTTAGGATAGGTTTGCATGATTTGTCCTAGAATGCTAAATCCAGGAGTTTATAATGGCATTTCTTCCTATGTCCAGCTGGCAGACTACAGCTAACTAGATTTTCCTGTAAAGAAGAACATACTGAACTTCTGCAGTGTGCCCATGTAAGGACACAAATGCTATTTCCTTGCAATCCTCTTTCCCAAAACAACAACAACATTGCAAATGTCCCTTGCTCCTGTAACTGGGGGAAGGAGGGGAAGGAATGTGTCTGGACCAATCCTTCCTGCACATGAGCGGCTGGTATCTGATGTGCTGGCTCGTAAATGACACAGGAAGGTTTTCCCTGGATTTACAGCCTCGTTGGTTCTGTGGGGGCTGTAGCTTTCTCTTCCACGTTTCTTGGATGTGTTGCATACGCGCTGACATAGAAACAGTGAAACAAAAGCCTTTCAGATCTCTCACAGAAGGTAGCTTTTTCCTCCCAAACAAACACCCTGACCAGGTGGACTGCCTGCAGCTGGGATGCAGGAGCAAGAGTAAGTTGTTTAAAGGTTATAAAACCCCTTGGGCCCAACTTGTATTTGCAAAGAAAACAGGTGGCAGATGCTTCTCTGCACCCTTCTGAACAAGTGCCAGTGAGAGCAAACCTGCTTGAGACTTGTCTACACTATTGGGGAAAAAGAAATCAGCTGGGCTGACTTTATAAAATGTGTCTTTACATACACATTGCTGCAGAGTTATTTATGGGAATGTCTTAGCACCTCACAGACCTTAAGAGATGGGGTCAGTTCCCTAAATGTAGACATCTAGTCACTGTAGGTCTGTGGGTTACCTGCCTGGCCTCCAACTGCCATCTCAGAAAGACACAGGTCTCTTTTAAGACACATATCAATATCTGGCAGGTATGCTGGATATCTTAGCTGTTCCAAATGGCACTAGGTGCCTATATTTAGGAACCTGAATCTCACTCAGAGGATTCTGTCCTGGCTTTTTATTCCTTAAGGATGGGGGGAACTGAGGCAGCGCGTCATTCTGGACAGTGGCTGCAAGAGTGTCCTCTCATTCTGGGTGAAGCAGTGGCTGGGAGGCCAAAACTCACTTGCTAAAGATGCTTGCAAGTGGTACAAGTGTTCTGGCCATTGGAAAAAGCTGCTGAAGGAGCACTATGGCACTAACAGCAATTTATGGATTTGGGGATTACACAGAAAGTCTGTATTAAAGACAAGGCTAAACCTGGGCTCTCAAGTGGTGCAGTTCACTGCCATAGTTGCAGTGATCCTCAGCTACAAAGGTTCCTTGTGAAAGTTGAGAGACTCGCAGACAGTGCCAGAGATAATTAATATTCTGTCTTCCATTTACATACTCCAAGTCATGGAACTGAATCCAGCTCCCTGCCTTGGGACACAGGTCAAACATCCACACAGCACACGCATGCATGCACTGCACATTGCACTCTTGCACTGGACATGTCTGTGCTTCATTTAACCCCCAGGAACACATGCACCCTTACACACACAGCACAGCAAACAGCATTTAATTGCTGTGTACCTTCAACTCTGCCCAAGCCCAATTTCATTTTAGTTCCATGCATGGGGCAAGTAGGGGGTATTGCAATGATCCACACAGCTTACATCCAATGGCCTGGAGAAGTGTCTCGGCTGTCTATCGGGAAGCTGATTGCTAGAGTTTCTGGCATGTACATATGCAAAGGCAGCAGCAACATAAGCAAAAGCAGCTGAATTGCATGGCACAGTATTTGCCGTTCTGATTGACACAATGACAATTGCACCAGAGCATCAATTGAGAAAATGAAGAAAGAAATGACTGATATCTGCTGCCCCTGCTCCGCCGCATGGGGCCTCAGGAGGAAATTGCTGGGAAGAGATCAGCACTCAAAAGCAGCAAGCACAGTTCCAGGCACGGAAAGTTCAAGGCTATCAGATCCTTGGTGGCCTGGGACTGCTGCCTCTAGAAGGGTCAATGCATAAAGGATTAACTCACTGGCGAAGGGCCCAGTGAGTGTGGGGCTTCCTTCCAAAACCTCCCAGCCTGAAGGGCTTTATTCAGCCCTAACTCCAGATGCTGCAGACCAAGAGGAACAGGAATTTCCCAAACATTCACTCTATCAGGGTTGTAAGTCTGGAAGAGGGAGGGGGAGGGTCCTGCTCATCAGGAGAAACAGCACAGAGCAACAAGTAGGAGGCTGCTGCGTAGCAGGGGTATGGACAGCTTGGCAAGAGCTACCATGGTACCCGCACTGGGACCTGACTCAGAAATGTCGGCCTCCATTTCCACTGCCAGAGAACCCAAAGATTGCTTAGGACATGCTCAGTAGCTGGCCTCTCTGTCCTGTCTCCTTCACTTATTATCTCTGTCAATTTCTCATCCTCCTTCCCACCCCTTCATCTATTTCACCCATTTATACTCTGTTGTTTACTGCCTTTTTTTTTTTTGCCCTTTCACCTCTCTATTTCTCCCTACCTTTCCGTCCTTTCCTCTCTGCATTGTCCTGCTCTGTCTCTGCCTTTCCTCTTTTTCATCTGTAGCCTGCCCTAGTCCATTTTACTGTTCTGTACCTCTTACACCTCTTCTGAGCCTTCTCTTTCTCTGAGTCACTTCCCAGGTGCTCCCCTTCATTGGAAACACCTCCTAGAAGAGTGGGTCCTGCATGGCCCATTAGAGATGTGTATGCATTGGTACTGTCCTTGGGCACACCGAACCTGCACCCTTACAAGATGTTGTCCATGATATCCCATGAGGTCCTGAGCAATGGCCCTGCATTCAGAAAGGGGGGCTCAGAAATCTCTGTCCCAAAAAAGAAGAGGTAGTTGGATCATCTGGTCTGTGGGAGTATCTCTGTCCTATCAGACTGTTCTTTTGGTATCCCTGTGTGACCTCCAGATCGTATTAGCTCCTTTCTCGCATTCTCTCAGAAAACATTTAATTTGTAATCCAGACATTCTCAAGTGAGCTAACACTCGAAAAGCAATACAACTGTGAGTTATAAAGTACATCAAGGTTTGTGGAATCCAAGGTAACACAGTATAGGGAGGGATCTTTTGGGCTGAGTCCAGGCCCTGCAGTCACACAATCCTTCTGATTCTATGCCTCTATCTTCCAGTCCTGCTGGCAGACTCTTCCAGAGCCAGGCTGCTTGAACAGTTATGGACTTTCTCTTAATTTGGTGCCTCAATTTATTCTTCAATTTATCCCCATTTGTTCTTGCATGATACATTCTATGGCAGAAAAAATTCCTTCTCCCTCATTTTAAGACCAATTTTTTAGCTAGTCTTTTGGGGAGGTTTTGCAGAGTTAGCAATTACAAACTTGGTGTTTGTATGTCCAATTTTCTGTGTTAGTACAGAAATTAGTACAGAAATTACAAGAAGGACTATTAGCTATGGCCCCATCATGCAACCTTTGTTATCATCCTTCATCATATTTCCACATGAATGGGCTTATCTAGCTGGTGCCATCAAACTCTGGAAGGTTACACTTCATTTAGATGTACTGAGTAAATTCTCAGCTCCACTGATACTCCATCTTCTAACAGCAGGGCTAAAAGGGCACAGGAATGTTTATGCTGGTTTCAGAATCAATCATAATGTAGGGTTTTGTCTGAGTGGAAGTGCAGAATTGGAGCAGCTGGCAAAATTCAGGAAAACTATAGGATTCCTTTCAGATCAAAGGGACACTTTTTTCTTCATTCCCACAACCGATATTAAGGAACTCTGTGTGTTCCTCAACAAAAAAAGTCATGGTTTCCTCCCCCATCTCTTCTTTTTTTATTGGAGTTGATAGAAAATTTCTCATCAAAGCTTTTCCAGTGGACAT
This sequence comes from Apteryx rowi, assembly GCF_003343035.1. Lineage (NCBI taxonomy): Eukaryota > Metazoa > Chordata > Aves > Apterygiformes > Apterygidae > Apteryx > Apteryx rowi. The sequence goes on along the minus strand of NW_020450695.1, from coordinate 190,284 downwards.
TTGGGGGCTTGATGAACAGAAAAAAAAGGTCTTAGTGTCCTTGGAAACATTACATTTTTCACTGAGTAAACAAACCAAATTATTTTTAGATAAAAACAGCAGAGTCAGGGGAGAAGAGAGGGAGGATATTGGGTCTCAGTGGAAAGGCAGTATGTTTTGTGTCAAAATGGAATATTTTTCTGTCTAATTTCAATGAACTGTAGGAGCTCATCAAATGTTCCTTAATTTCAAGTTTTGAAAATCTCTAGTGTCAACCCAAAAAGTGTTGAAAAATAACAATTGATCTCTGTTTGAGAGTTTTTTGATTCCATTGCTGTTATTAATAACACAGGTTTCTGAGTGGGACTTGTGCCTGAGTTTGAAGTTGCAATACATGCTTTTACCTGTGTTGCAGAATTGAAAAATTTTTTTCAAGAATTCCCAATTTGATCCCAATTCTTGACATCCTATGGCATTTGGGGAAATTGTTAGCTGTCTGTATGCTCATTTCCCATCAGACTGGGCGTATGTCATATTAGGAGAAATCTCCCTTGTCTTCAAAAAGCTCCCAATCCAAGGAGAAACTTCTTCTCATGGAAGGCTGGCAGCAGAATACTGCGTCTGGAAGCTGAGAGGCAGTGTTGTACATAAACCCTACTTCTTCTTCAAGGAAGATGACATTTCTCTTGTATTTGGATAACCTTATTTCAGAAGTAAGAGGCCTTGAGCCTTCATAAGCAGACACAGAAGTGTCCCCGCAGCAGAACAAGAGCATTGCTGTGAATGTTGCAGTGCAGGGAAGGCTGAGTAGTTCCAGCATTGAGAAGATGCTTGAATCTGCCTAAGAAATTCTGACACCAGTAGCTGGCAGTACTCATCTCCAGTATCTCCCAAATACTGGAGACATAGATACTTACATGCCATAGGCTGCAGAAACACAGTTAAATCAAAAGCTGGGTATTATTAAAAATGTCATCCAAAATATGAGGGCCACCAAATCCCTGTGACTTGAATAAGAATTGTAGTACAGCTTCCACCTTGGAGTCAGTTTGATTTGGGCTGTGAAGATCAGAATAACCCAGAGAGCAAAGACAGGTAAAGTCTGTAGGGAAACGTAATGACTTTCATTAGACCAACTGATAGAGTTGATAGACACAGAAAAGCTTTCTGGCGGACAAGCTCTTCTCAGGTCTTAAAAACAGGGGCAATAGTACATACACTAATACAATCTTTTCCTTAGGAGGTGAGGAGGTCTTTGAAGATATGTGTCATTGTCTTTCATGCTGTGGCTTTTTTTTTTTTAATGGAGTACATAAGAATTGACGAAGGCTGAGCAAATACCCTTATCTGTCTTCACTTCAGCTTTTGAGGCAAAACTTCTTGTGAAGGACTCAGCTTTGATGTGGGCCTGAGATTCCCAAGTGAAGAGGTTTCCCTCACATTGTTTATGAGCACTTTTGTTTTAGGCCTGGTGTGTATGATATTAAATTAAACAAGTTTCACTGGAAGTATATCCAGATTCCATATCACTGGTTTCTTTGCCCCTTGGAAGACATATCAAAAGCAAGTCACTGTTGGAAGACAGGTGACAAAAGGAGTCCAAATGAAACTGCTAGGAGATGTAAGATAGGTCAGCCCAAGGAATCACACTGTGTAGGGCTTTGGGGCAGAAGACTATGCAGGGAAGGGACTCTTGAAGGAGTCTCACTTCAATGTCAGGATTCTCTCCTTTGCATGAGCTGCTGATGAATTTTGCACCGCTGAGTTATGCTGTCCTATGTGACTGTAGCTATGTTTATTTTGAAATCTTTCTGTGGTGGAGGGAATTTACGAGCCAGCAATATTTCTACTTTATGGCACTTCCTTCATTCACATTCCTTCATCTGGTCATTTACACGGGCTGGGCCTGCAAGGAGAGGTCAGGGGGGCACCCAAGCAGTATCTAGAGGCTCAGAATGGAAACATGTTTTCTCACGCAAAAATAAATAACGAAGAAATATTTCCATTGCAGAAAAGGAACAGAGGCTGGGATCGCAGCAGAAACCAATCAGAGAACAGCAGGGTGGCCAGTCAAGGCAATTAACAGCATTTAACAACAGGCATACACTGTACATAATATGTCTATTCTAGTGACTCTACCTTTGGCCTTCATGTATTTTAAGTTTGGTTGCTTTAAAGAGACAGTAGCTGAAATGCAAAATACAAATGCAGTTATATCTGAATCTGAATGAACAACCAGGAAACAATCTGAGTTGCGGGCACATGCAACCTCTGAACGGCATCTGAATGTAAAATTGCATCTCTACTTGGATCACAGCTAAGGACTTTGTATTTGAAGGGGCAACAGGCAGAAAATAAGTTCTCCATACTGATTCCCCATTCCTGCCCTTTTCAGGAGTTGATTGAGCATCCCAGCTGAGAATATTCCTCAGCTAGAGCTTCCTGAAATTCAGATCTCTTCCAATTTCCTTATTTAAAAGTCTGCAGCAAAATGAGGAGAGGGATCTAGGAATTTTAAGCATATAACCTCCCAGGCAATCCTGCCAAAGGAACCACCCAAGCCTAAGGGATCTACAAGATCAGCACAGTCTTACTAACATGTCAGAGCATCCAAAAGAGCAATGTACTAGCATCATATCTGAATTTTTTCATTCTGCAGTTCTAAGCTCCTATTTCCAGCTGGGTTTGCCAGGTCCCCTACAGTGGTGTAAATCTAGGGGAAGCTCCCTCACCATACCTCTTAACTAGCAGAAAGTACTGAGCACAACTGATATTATTTGGCTGTGTATGTCCACAGATGCATATCTGACCTTCAGTACAGAGGACTTTCCTTCTCCACGTGCATGCAGAATGCTGCCTGCAGTGGAGTGTCTCAGACACTTTAATACATTCTCCACCTTTGTTGTCCTGTTGGTCTTGCTTTTGCCTTTCCACCCCAAGATGGGGTGGAAAGATGGTATTTCTGCTTTAGATTAAACAGCTGTTCCCACACAGGAAGTGTTAAGTATTCCTCAATAACAAACAATACCTTAGAAAGGCACAAAACATTGATTTATCTGAGGTTACTGGCTACAGCACGTGGTTTAAATCAGATCCTGGTCCATGACAGTGATATAAAGGAGAACCCTGCTTAATGGTAGTGAGGAGAGCATATCTTCCTTCTTTAATCACATACAGATTTCCAGTTGGGTAGAGGTTGGGCTGCCTGTTTGACCTTCTCTGTATAAACCGTAAACACACACTCAGATACGCAGAGCTGGTCCACACTAATCATCTACCAAGAGTTCCAAATTCCTTCACTGCAATCCAAAGACCTTCTTTATTATCGCATTGTTTCCTGAAAATGTATACAAACTAAGTTCTGTTCTCATCCTATTCTCATCTTTTCCCAAGTAACTGATCTGAAAAAATCTGGTTCCCAAGGAAGCTGGTTTTTGAGGCTCCATGTAGACATTGTCCTCTGGATAAGGACAGCAGTGTAACTTGCAGAGATTGTAACATTCAGTGGGCATGATTCTGAGCCCCAACCAAAAGGACAAAGATTATTTTATGCTGCTACAAGTCCAGATGCTGGATTTCAATGTAAGAATATGAGTAACGCTATGCACTTAGTGGCTTTTTGACACCAAGTGTCAAATCTGAATCCCCTTTCTAAAAACATAGGTATCATCTGGCTGATCTATGTCTCAGGCAGGCCTTTTGTGATCTAGGGGGCTGACCATACTGGGGGGTAAAGGCCCCTACCCTGAGAGGCCCATGGGGGAGTTACCCCATCACTCTCATTACACACACAATTACCTAGAAAAGCTCCTAGCAGAGGCACTTTTTTTGGAGAATAATACAGTATAAGTTGGCATCAGTAAATCACAGTAGAAAAAGCTGCAATGATTTAAGAAATTCTTACTCCATGGGTCTGTACTGCTACCTGTGCCAGATGCAACATACCCTACTACTCAATTGCCAGAACAGCGCATGTGAATTCTCATCAACTCAAGCGCAAAACCAGCCAGGTTCATATATACCGTTTCCAAGCAGGAAGCCGAAAGACATGAAGAGTGCTCATCTAAATCAGTTTCACAGCTGCTCTGTGGTGAGTAATCTCTTCTCACTGAAAGAGGTTCAATGACAAACAATTGGACAACAGTGGTATCTTAAACCGCCATGCCATTTTAACAGCTATGTCAAAATTAGGTGCCCATTTCTTAGTGGCTCTCTTGAGGAGCTGGACACCTCGTAGATATTTGCGGTTTTGAAGAGAGAATCCAAATATTGGTCATTTGGGTCTTACCTGAAAAATCCTTGCAAAGTTTGTTTTGACAAAGCCAATCCTATCAGAAAGATTCAGAGAAAGCTTTTAAAATTCCATTTACTATCAGATGTACCTCAGACACAACATTTATAATGTCATCAGAGCAGAACTGCTGACATGAACAAGAGCGTGGGATGAAGATTGGGTCCAGTTTTCACATTTCCTAGGCATCCTTTGCTAAACGTTATTTTACATAAAGAAACATTTGTTTTGGGTCCAGATGTTCAAGTAACCTCCTGTCATATTTTGTCTGCATCCCAGCTCTCCCATCTGTGATCTGAAGTGTTGAAAGGAAAAAGTAGAATGATTAATTTTGATCTCACTTCCATCTGTTTTTCCCTCCACTGACTCCCTCTTAATTTACATCAGTATTTGAGAGCAGAGCTAAAGCACAGTGGATACAATTCTGCACTGCTCATACCAGTGTAAATCCAGAGGACAGGGGCACTCACTCTGAATTGACCTTAACCAAGTATTTGCAGAGTTATTTGGAATGAACAGTTGTGATCCAGGAACTCAACAAACCTTGGGCAGGCACTTGTTCAGAGAAGAACATCTGCTATGAAATACACATTTAAATTATCACCAGTCCTTCCACATGGGCAATGTGCTGAGGCTAATGACTGTGAAATGCAGACTTGCACTGTATCTGAGGCCTAAGCAGCCCATGGCAGTTACTACAACATGTTTAGTGCTGACACCTCTTTATTTACTCACATGGTGCTGCAAAGGCAGCCTTGACCTGGAAGGCTGGGACTTCTGCATCAGTGCCAGCTTCAGTTGTATGATAGGATACTTATGAACACTCCCCTTAAAGACTGTGATCATAATCAACCTTGTAAGTAACCTGATTTGGGCAAGAATGACCCCTGGTGATGGCAAGATGCTCCTTATGAGTGTCAGAATAGCTGTTATGTGCTATGGGGATCATCCCCCTCCAGTTCCTAAGAAATTCTCTTCTGCTCCAGGACTTGCCTGCACCAGAATTTTTCATGGCCAATGCAGACAGGGAAAGTACGAGGACAGAGAACCATTCTCAATAGTTGGAAGTCAGTTAAAAATTAATGTCAATGAGGTCTGTGTGGGCACCTACATTGAATCCAGACTTTGCACCAGCTTCAAAAGTTCAGGTATTTATCTAATGCTTCTGAGTAGATTAAGATGCTTCTGGAGGCATTTAAGGACTCCTGGTTCCAGCATTCAGTTCTGTAAGTACTTTGCATGCAGAATCGTACTTGGAGCCAGTGGGATATCCCAGCATAAGAAACATTGAGATTTGAATTTCAAATGTGTAAAAACTATCCAAGAACCATACAGGGAAAAAAACAAAACAAAACAAACAAAACCGAAAAACCAACTGTCCAAGAAATTCAGAATGACAAAACCCTTCTGCTTCCAGCTTCACTCTGGCTCAGCAGGAATGGGCAGCAGATTCAAGGCAGTGGGACTAGTAACATATCCCTTTATGCTGCAGGAGAAAATTCGTGGAGCACTTTGTCGGAAAGAAATCATTAACACAGGAAACAAGAATTAACAGAGACTGCAGTAATTCTTGCTAGAATGGGATGAACCCAATTTCCCTCCCAGCTGCATCACTGGAAATCTACCAGGGGAAGCTTTTTGGACACAGAAATTCTCAAGAGCCTGGTGCACAAACCCTGTCACAAAGATTACAGGAAATCGTCTGCAATGTAGCGTTAAAATTTTTTACAGGAGATCTGAAAATTTCTGTGCCTGGTCCAGAACAGAATCCCCTGATGTTCTGCTATCCTGTTCCTCTCCAGGCATGGCTCCTGGACCAATCCTAAAACAGCCAACAGCCCAAGGTGATATCACTTGTTAAATATGAAGTTTGCGATTGAAATGCCTTGTTTTTGCTCATTTTGCTTGCCAGCACTATCCCCAAGCTCTAGTCAGGGCCTCTTATTTTCCTGAGAACTAAATTTAACTGAAATAGTAATAAAGATACTTTGCATGCTCATGTGACACTAAGGAAAAAGAATTACTGCACAAATTATTGACATATGGAATGATCTCTCTTCAGACTTTCCATAATAGTGCGACTATTAAACTAAAAGATTATTAATAATACGCTATTTAGCTTGTTTTCTGAATGGTGGAGAAAGGACTGAGAACGTAAGGATGAAGAGACTGAAGAGAAGAAGCTGGAACCTTTGACGTGCTCCTGGCAACAGGCAGAGAGAGAAATCCCAGCTGTGCACGTAGCACACTGATGTATTTGTAAGGCGTTGCAATAGCATGTTCATTTTCAAATATATTTACTCATGGTGGTAGTGCAGCCAGCTGGCATGTCCATGTGCTAAGTCAGATATCCAAGCTAGGAAAGCTCCCTGGTCAGCAAAAGATGATGAAACTGGAACTGAATCTGTGCACTAGCCTGGCATTTTGTCTCTGTTATAGCCATGTTCTTCAGCTAGTGTCTCCTGGTGAAAATGGAAGTAACATTTTTTATGACAGCATAATGTCTGGCAGGGGCAGGAGGGACGTAATGTTCTGCTGCTTCTTTTTCTTGCACAAAGAGAGCGGAGCATGAGAGCTGGGATGCTCTGGGCTTATTTCAGCGCAGAATGTGTTGTTGGGTTGCTCTTTCTCTATTTGTACTCTTTGATTATCAGAAGAAAGATATTCCCTCACCTCTGAAACTGAAGCTGGGTATTAGAGGGAAGAGAAGTACCATATAGCAAACAGAAGATACAGTCCAAGTTTTCTCACTCCCACCAAATGAGAAATTTATTTTGAGAAGGAACCTCGCAGTGCCTCACATCTTCCAGCTCCCTCCAGATTAAGTTGGATTTAGAAATCCTATAGAAATGAGCTCTGTTTATAGTTTGAGTTCTCAACATTATTACTGCATTGCAATCAACTTCACTCACACCGCTTCTCCACTACCTTCTAGTTAGTGCATATGGGTTCAAGTAGGCCTGGCACTGAGCAGGAAAGGAGGGCTGTGCAGCACTGAGCCCCAGCTACCTTTCAGTAATGAAGAGGAGTCCTTGGTCCAACTGGAGACCCATGAAGGTACCCATGAAGTTACCACTCCATAAAGGTCCTTGCTTCATGACATAGCTCTTGATTTCTCTGAAAAGTTGTTTGTCTTTGTGGACTTTTTAACCCAATGTTTAATGATGTGCCAAGGCAAAGAAGAATCTTGTAAAACCATTTGAAACTGCCCTGGAACATCTAAAAATGCTGTTTCTGACCTGACAATTGGATGCAACAACGTGTAGCCCATTCATTCTCTCCACATCTTCCCTCATACCAGGGTCTGAACAGTCCTGATGCATCTAAAAGCTACATGTATTTCATCTATCCATGGGAGTAGCTCTTATTTATGCAGGTCATTCAAGAAGCAAAGTGGAGTTTACAGCTCTTTATGCCATTGAGGAGGCTGTACTTGATCAGAATCAGCCATGTCACAACCTCCCTCGTACTCAATCAGCAGCCTGTCTCATTGTGCCCATAACAAGGGTGGCCACTCCAGATTCATTTGGCAAACTCGTACGCAACTGGCAGAGAGCACCAAAGGGATTGGTAATTATCTGCTAAGCCTCAAAAATCTCAGCAGGTGTCACCTGCTGTGGCAAGTGCTACCATGCTCAAGAAAGGCCACTTTGCTTCCTGTCAGCTTTGATGCTCTTTCTGTACTCCAGAGATCTTCTCAGATATGTCAGTTAGTGTCACCACAGATTGGATAGGGAGAGCTTTGCAGTGGGAATGGTGGCTGGTTTTTTTTTGTTTTTTTTTTAATCCATTCTATGAACGATTCCACTAGAAAGAAAGTTTTGCCTTTGGCTCAAGATCCCCTATGCTTGGACAAATCATCTCAGCAGATGCCAAGTGCCCTGAAATAGAAATAATGGAAACAATGACAGTGCCTTCGTCTAGCAAGCAGGATTGACGCTGCTTGAGTGACAGGCTCTTCTCTTATAGCATGAGAACACTGTGTGTCTCATGGGAAACTATAGACCTGTAACCCTGACGTGAGAGTGCCCTGCATTATGAATGGATTGCGATTGGCTGACGCATCTTCACAGTTTCTCTCCTGACTGCTGTGCTTTCATACTTCATTATTCATGTTTATTTTGAGGTATATATTTTGGCTGGATGTGAAAAAACTTTTTTTCCTTATGTTTTTTTCTTTCTAGACACTGATAAGAGTTCCTATTCTTCCTGTGCGCCAAATTCAAAGACTGAGGTGCAAGATAATGTAAGATGGACTTATAACTTTTTGTCACTTACTTACAGCCCCAGACAGATATGCAAAACAGTCTAATTATATAGCTGGGACAGAAGAAAAGAATCAATTCAATTAGGAAAGTTGTCTCAGACTGGCATGTTTTTCATTCTTAACTTCTTTGGTTTTTACACTTTACTTCTCTGTCCCACTCAGGTGATGAACTATACCAGGCTATGAATTATCCCACTTTTACAAACTCTTAATTTCACAGCTAGTTCAGCTCAAATTCAGAGGTGATGTAAGGGAGCCAAAGTGGAAGTAATAACAGAAAAGTCCTGAGAGACCTTCTACTGTGTCATATGTGATATGGAAGCTGGAGGGAGCTGAGACATACAAATTTGGACTCCCTCTCTAACTAGGCCTTCCTTTAAAACGTAACTTTGTGACACTTCTCACTAGATAGGCAAGGCCAATATTTTCTCATACAAAGGTCTGCAATAGTTTTACTTCTACCATAAACTACTGGTCAAATTACTCAGAACAGAATTAATTTGCTGCCTTCAATCACCAGATCCCCTCATTAGTACAAAAATATACTGACAAGGAGGCATCATCACATAGGAAAGAGTAGCAAGATGGCCTTCTCAATATGACAACCAGCTTGGCTGTAATGCATGTTTTGCTGACTTTGCACTGTTTGCATAGCACTCACCCCAGAGACTTCCAGAATGGACTTGGATCCTGCTATGTTAAGGTCTGCACCAATATACAGAGCATAAGGCGGGTCCTAATCCTTTAAGACTTTCAGGATTAAGTCAATTTTAATTTCTGAAGCTCTTCCTCATACCACCCAAAAGAATCTCTGCTGCTGAAGGTCAATCAAATATTGTCATGATTTTGTTCAAGGTTTGCATAGATTTGTGAACAGTAATACTATTTATGACTGTGCAGGTAAGAGAGAGTTAAATAAGTTTTATGATCAGAGCACCTAAAAGGGTCAAGAGGTCATTTCCTTCACGTGTAACCAGTTGACCAGGTGCATTTGTGGAATTTTCCCTTCCTCAAAAGCCTCAAGGTATAGGCTGTTTTTCCCAGAGGTGGATAATTAGATTTAATGGGACAATATTCTTTGGATATGGCAAAACCTAAAAATGTTAGATTCATAGTTGCCAGAAAAGAGTGCAGAGATTTGTTTGACAAATACTGCCTTCAGTCCTAGCCTTATTTTTACATGAATCATTTAGGATTAGAGAGGAAACAGAAAGGGAAATGTTCTCTCCGAATTCCACTGAAGTGTGTGAGTTCAGCGCTGATTTCAAACTGTGTTTTTTCTGAATTAGCCTTTTTAAGCAGCTTCTCTTACCTTTGGGACTTCAGTGATCTGAGGCTCAAGAACACATGATAAAAGCTCATATGCTTTCAGTGTCCTGGAACCCAACACTTGTATCAAAAGCAGGTAACATCTTTAAAGCATATTAGTGAATCCCCTTGCTTAGGAATAGCCTGAAAATAAAAAAAAAATATATATATATATTCTTTTTTGATTATTTATTATGGATACAGTAGAGCTGAAAGGTTTACTGACTTGGAAAGATACGTCTTCATTTTATTTATTTATAAGGAATGACATGTAGATATTGCTGGAGCCAAAGACAAAATTGCTGTTGACTTCAAGAGAATTAGGATTATATTCCAGAAATATGAATTCTGGATAAGAATTTCAAAATAATACAAACACCAGAGAGCACAGGCCTGGATTTTGAAAGGCTCCACTAGGCACTGCAGGGCCTAGGTTTTTGCAAGTGTTACAGCCCCAGATCCTGAACGGTACTGAGATTATATGGGCAGTCAGCATTTCCTAAACTCTATTGAAAATCAACAGAGTCTAAACTCCAATGTACGTTAGCTGCTGCCCAAAGACCTACACTCCATTTAGTTTGAGAGTCAGCCAGTCCAAATGTAAGTATCTAAAAATGAGACGCCTAGCTGACGTCCATTTTCCCAAGTTGTCTCTGTCTGGATGGTGCCAGTTGATGGAAACTGACGCACTGCTCTGGAAAGTGGTTCATTCCACCTGACTTAGGTTGCCTCTTGGCAGTGTCAAGCCCTCTCTACACTGACTGAGGATTAAAACAACCAGACCGGGTAGGAACTTAACTTTTAGCTGCGTGATCAGACAAAAGGTGTCCCTGTTCTCCTGCACATGAAAATGTATCTGTCCCTTGTCCTTGTAAGAACTTCATGGATATTTTCAGAACTGGTGGCATTATGATGTCATAAGACACTGACCTTTAGTCTCATGTTTAAAATAGAGTGGACTTAGGGTTTTGGCATTTTTTTGTGTTTGGTTTTGTTTGGTTTTTTTATTAGCAGTGCTTTAACTCAACACCTGAGAAACCCAGCATGAAAAGAAGGTCCTCATTAAAATTTCAACACCCTTGCTGCTTCAGTTCAGAGTCAGGAAAGCTCCCACTATGCATGTAACTGTTTTTCCATAGTAAAACACTCTTTGCTGAAGGATAATTGATATGAGGCTTAAAATTCTAGCACTGAAATACAAAAAAAAAGTTAATAACTTCTGTAAGTATTTGTGCAGGCCCCCCGATTCCATCCTCTGGAGTCCCATCGTGTTCTTCAGGGGTGGGCTAGTAAATTGTCTTTTTGGCTGCCTCTTTGGCCAAGTCCACCCACACACATCTTATGTTCCAAGGAGTCTGATCCCATAGGTCTGTGTAATGTGACTGATTTCTCCCCTACAAATATGCAATGAGAACATAACACCCTTTCTTCCTCGTGTTAGATCATAGGTACAGGCAATTGACTGGCTTCAGAAGTGATAAGGAAGAGCCATTAGAGAGACAATCTGTGCAGACAGAGATGATCAATCAATACATAAATGTGTATCCATGTTCACATACCAGACTGTGACTGTATCAGTTGAAAGGAGAAAAAATGCTAAGGCATGAACTGACCACCCATCAGCATCACCAGCTGAAACTGTCCGTGAACATGCTTGTTATTAGGAATAAGTCTCCTGATTAGTCCATTCTTCAAAATCACCCCAAAAATGTGAGGACCCTTCTACCCACCAATCCACCAAGCGATGTCTCTATCCTGTTCACAAACTAAATGAGCTGGCTGAGGGAATCCTGGGTACCTTTCTCAGCCTTCATCCTGCTGATCCCCTGCCCTTGCTTGCTGATAGAAAAGGTAATGCAGCCAATCCAATATGCTCAAATTGTTACAGTTTCCCTCATACTATGCCATATGGGCCATACTACAGCTACCTCAGCTTATTACGAGAATCCAACAATTTTTTAGCCCAGAGAGTCGTGCCAGCCATATAACACCACTGTGTTCTTGCTTATATAGCCAGGCTAACCTCCAAAGTTCCTTGCTCTTGCAACAAAGACCTCCTAGATGAGTCTGGTGGTGTTAGAAGCAAGTCCTAGGTAGTGCTATTTCCTAAGGACTGCTAAGGGGTTTCTGAGCTACACATTAATTCATAAGATATGTTCAGTCTGGCTGCCTTAACTTTGGCCTCGGCTACAGCAGGGTTCTCTCCAGCTCCTGGAGCAAGCTGAGACTGAGAAGGCACACAGGTGGTTTAAAGCAGCTGTCTCATGACCCTTCCCAGGGACAGGAGTCCTGTGCTGTATCATCTGGAGGCACAACACAATCTCACCCTGTCAGCCCAACCTTGAAACATATCCCTAAAGGCCTAGTTGTGTCTCTGCAAGCAGTCTGAAACTAGGAGCAGTCAACATGTGGCCACAAAGAAGCTCAGTGCACCTGACCAACCTTTTTCCTGGGAAGGATAGACCTGAACTTGAATAAAAGCAATCAAAAAGTGGAGGGACCTGTACATATTAACCAGTAAAGTCCTTCATCATATAATCACTTAGGGGTGACTTGGTGGAGCCACAGTGTTGCGATGTTGATGTGCAGTAGTGTTCAGTTGGGGCTACTTAGCTTGGCGAAGGCATCTAGGGAAGGTGTGGAGACATTGCAATTATTTGCAGATATTGAAAGTCTGTGTGCAAGTACCATGGAGGACAGACAAATTCACTGAGGTGCTAAAAGGATGGATAAGAAGGGATAAAGAAAGGAAATTAATAAAACAGCATGACCATCAAGAGGAATTTGCTGATATTACTCTGTGGAATAATCTCCTCCCTGCTTCAGATACATAAAACTAGACTGGAGAAATTACTAAAGAAGTATACAATGGAAAAAGCAAACTGGATCAGCTTCAGAGAGATCCCAGGAAGACTTTGCTATCTATCATCTCCAAGTTTCTCTGAAATTCAAGCTCATCTGGGAGTGCTCATTCAGATTTATATGGAGTTGAAGTCAATAATGTTTTTCTACTACTGTGTATTCCACTGTAAATTCTATAATTCTATTCAGAAAAAAATGAAAAGATATTTCTGAAGACCTGTAAGGTCTTCATAAATGAACAAAACCAAGGGAGTTGGCAGGCAGCCTCCTGCCAGGATGTCATTGGCATAAGATTATCCACAGGATCATTCCTGACAGAGATTCCCCAGATTATCATTGTTATTTCCTGTAATAAAAAAATTCCTCAAAGGTTAGTTTGAATTAACACAGAATCTGTGCTTCTCCAGCCAGAGAGCCCATCCCAAGATCGCTGGAGGCAGTTTACCACTGTTTTATGTTAGCCTGTCAATTGTAGGTTGACTGAATGCGCAACTGTGTCCGCCTGCCAAAGATCAATGGCTTCCTTCTGAAAAAAATAACCCAGGGGGGCTGGGGGGAGAGGAATGCCTGGACCCAACAGCTTCCTAGTCTCCTGTGCAGTATATGGGTCTGACACTCTTCTTGCTTATCTCAGGGCAACACCAGGGTTCATCTTCATCCAGACTGTGTAGAGATATGCAAAATAGTGATGCTATCAGTGCAGAGGTCATTGGTGGCTTAAAGATCACATACATCTATCTATTTTAGGTTTCCTCAACATTTTGTTATCAGAAGAAGGTAAGGTAAAATAAGACAAGGAAGACTATCATCTAGCAGACTTCCATATGCAACAAGTGATGGATGAACATCACAAAACTTTGATGTGATTTGGTCTGGATCAAAATGTGAAATATATTCAAGGCTACTTTTGGACCACTGAATATGAAAGAGATACTGACAGCCTGTAGACATTTCAAAGCAATGCTGCTAAGCCAGTCAAGGGTCTAGAGTACATGAAATATAAGGAGAGGCTGAGGGAAACGGGCTTTTCTAGCTTTGGGAAGAGAAGGTTGGGGGGGGGGGGAGAACTAATTGCATCTTCTACTACTTGAAGGAGCTTGTGGAAAAGACGGAACCAGGCTGTTCTCAGAGGTGCACATTGAAAGGACAAGAGACAGAGAAGACAAGTTGCAACACAGGCAATTCCAACTGGATTTATGGAAAACATCTTTCATAGGGAGCATAGTCAAGTAAGTTGGCCAGAGATGACATGAAATCTCCATCCTTGAAGATTTTCAGAACTTCACTTGATAAGACCCTGAGCAACATGATCTAACATTGAAGTTGAGCCTTCTTTGAGCAGACAGTTGGATTTGATGAGCCCCAGAGGTCCTTTCTGATCTAAATTTGTCTGTAATTCTATGATTCTATTTATGCTGCTTGAGTCTGCTTCAGGCTGAAAATGCCATTGAAACAGTAGTATTTTGCTAGCATGAGTTCTGGCTCCAACTGGAAGAACAGAGTTTGAGTTGGATTCTAGAAACTGGCAAGCTTTATGCATGTTTTGCTTTGCCTGTGTCTGTGTCCAACATGTAATATGAAGTCAAGTACTTTTATTGTAGCATTTTTTTTCTTATTGATTACAGAATACCTGAAGAAGTAGCAGATCATAATCCAAGTCCTCTGGCTCTAGAAATCTGGTTCTCTCCCATCAGAATGACTTTTTAATGAATGCTAAATACCCTGCAAAAATCTCTGTAGGGGCTTAGAAAATATTCAAGTTTGTTTCAGATTTTATACTAAGGTTCAGACTAGGTCTGGTTTCTTATTAGGAATTAATCTGGACCTGGAGCAGTGGCCCTTTGTTCTGCTTCTCCTCCCCTACTGAATTTGGCTTGGTGCTCTTCCACTAAACCCTGTGGGTTTATTGCTGATAAACATGAGGATAAGTGGGAGGAGCATTTGCAAACCTCTGTCAGAACAGCAGAGACAGTCATGGCTGCTGCTTTGTGCTGCTCTACCCTACTGACTCATCCCTGAACTAACAGGGCCTTATCACTCCCACTGTGGATGGCTGTATTAATCTTTTCTTCCTCCAGAAGGAAAGGACAGGAGATGCAAGGGAAGAAACAGTGGGAGAGGGGTTCACTTAACTTTGATATCAATTGCTATCCTGAAAGCTGCACTTTAGGTCCATCTGTGATTAATTATGAAGTCGCAGAAACTAGGAGAAAGAAAATAAGTCTTGGAAATATTAGTCTTCCATGACTGTAGGGTAGACTGCTCCTAACCCTCATTTTCCCCTACCCCTTCCCTTATGCCCACTGTTCTCCAGTCCTTTATTCAGGGACACACTACGAGAGTTAAGTTACAGGACCTTTATAGACCTCCCTAGAGGGTCTAATAGGTGCAGCAGGAAGGAGAACTAGCAGATAGGAGACTAGATACACTGCAAGGCAAAGGAACAACTGCCTTGAAGACAACAGGAAACTGGATTCATTGCTTTTAACTAAAACTGAACCCGTAATCACGCAGAGACATTCTGTAAATTGGGTGCCAACTTCAATTTCTTAGCTACATTCCAATGTGGAAAACTGTTTTTTACTTCCATGAACTCCCCTATTTTAGCTGAATGCAGGACTGATTTTTCTTCTTCTGAATTGTGCCAGGCACAAGGAAGAGGTTGCAGCAACCATCTCACTGCCCCTCACTATTAGGCAAGAGCTTCTGCTCTGCATTGCTGGAATCTTCAGGATGAGAAAGGATATAATCAAAAAGTAGGAGGCCATGTAACTTGCTGGGTACAACTGCTGGAATGAGTTTGGGCCATTATCTGTAAATACTGTGTTTGCACATGACCTTGTCAAGTTGGTTCTGAGAAACTATGTCTCTGAATGGCATTGCAAGATGAAGAGCCAGACATTTCAGCAATACAACTCAGAACAGCTTGGACTGACTTCAATGGAGTGATGCTGGATGACACCAGATGAGGATATGGCCTCACAATATTTGACATCTGCCCCTCTGTGAAGGCAATGGATTCTTTAGCACATCTCCTACCTTCAATTAAAAAAAAAAAAAAAAAAAAAAAGCCTGTATTGCTTTTTAATTGGGGTGAAGAAGGGAGTCTGTTTTCTTTGGAGCTTGCTTCAAAGCAGACGGTCAGTGTTGCTGAAAATAAAGAGTTTTGTTTAGGTCTCTTCTGATCTTACCCGCTAAGCAAAATAAACTCAGATGGAGGCGTCCCCCTCCACTTGTGCTCTCAGTGCAGGTCATTTCCCTTGCAGGTTTATTTGAAAAATAAGAAATCCCAGGCTCCAGTCTGCAGTGAGAAGTTGACTGCTCTTGGGAGATGCAGATTTTGCCACTCCTCTGCAACCAGTGGTTTTGTCCACTACACAGTCAAAATAGGACAAAAATCAAGAGTGCTTTTCTTTGAGCCATTTCTCCTGCATCTTCATGTGTTGCAAGAAATCACTCTGAAAGGCCCCTGGTTGAATATAGGATACCATATATGAAGGCTCTCCTATGAACCCCCCTGTCTCCAACCCAGTGTCTCTCCTGTCTAAAAGGGAAAAGGAATGAACTGATGGAGAGCTAAAATTCCTTTCTCCCAGCCTTCATATCTGCACCACCCTTACTTATGCAAGTAGGTTGAAGATGGAAAATAATGTTGTGTTGTACACACTGATACGGAGCTTTCACATTTGTTCTTCCTTGGTTGTTTTCTTTAAACAGAAATACAGCTTTCAAGCTGAGCGCACCATTTTCTGCCCTTTTTCCTTCCCCTAAATATGGAGAATGGGATCCTCCAGGGTCTGCTGTGCCTCCTTACAGTTAAACTCAGGGTTGAGTGACTGATAGTGTCTCAAAGATACTACACAATCTAGATGCTGAACAAGAATAACAGCAGTACATATGATGACCAAAATTTTGCTGTACTTCTAAAGACTCATTTTTAACTGCTTGCTGAGCAGTTGACTGACTACATCCCTTATAATGTATGTTTTCTTCTTTTTGATGACAGGGAAACAGGCTTTGAGTTACCTGGATTAATTAAATAAGGATGCGGGGGGACAAAAGGATAAATTTCAATGTGATCATCCACCACAGGATTGGAATATTGGGTTCAAGATAGACAGAAATGACGAGAAAATATATGCACATTAGCAGTTTCACGGCATGGAAAAAGTTGAAAACCTCTGTCACTGACACCTCTGGTTACAATGTGTCTGAGCTCACAGTATATTTTTGTGTGTCGATACATACTTCACTTTACCAGACACCAAGGACCGAGCATATCAGAGAGTGCTAACTTCTCAGTCCGATAGAGGGCCTGTTGTTATTTAACGTGTATGTACAGGGCCTGGAGGTGCATTACATGCATTACAGCCACTTAAAAAACATTCCTTACACACTTTTTTTTTTTTTTTAATGGTAAAACTTGAAAACCTGAAAATACTTGGCTAGAAACCATACTAGTTCTGTCATGGAAGCCCTGCAAGGCCTCTTGGGAAGTGTATTTCATGTATTTTGCACTCCCATTATCCCCCTGGGCAGGAGCCTAGACTGGACTAGATATCCTATGATACATGATGCTCTCACCTTTTGGGTGACATGGTAACAGGCCTTGAGGGTAAAGCAAGAAGCAATAGATGACATATATCTCAACTTCAGTAAGGCTTATGACACTGTGCCATGTGACATTTTCATAAACAATTGCGGGAAACAGTCTAAATGAAACTATTCAAGAATCAATGCCAAAATGATCAAAAAATTTCAGAGAATAGTTATTAATTGCTTAGATCATCCTAGAAAAATATATTGAGAGGGATTACTCAACAGTCTGTTCTGGCTCTGGCACTGCTCTTTATTTTGTTAATGCTTTTGGCAATAGGATAGGGATTACCCTTATAAAGCCTGAAAATCATACCAAACTAGTGAGATGGAGCAGAGGTAGTAGGGGCTGGACATCAGATTTAGGTTAAAAAAATATCTTGGCCAATTGAAACTATTATCAGAAAGGTAATTTCAGGATTGCCTAGTTGCAATTCCATGTTGACAAATGCCAAATACTATGCTTAGGTAGAATAACCAACTGCATAAAATTCAAGAGGTAGGGAATGATCAAGAAAGCAGCAGGTCTACAGAAAGGATTCTGCATGTTTCAGTGGATAGAAAACTGAAAATGAGGCAACAAGCCCACCTTGTTGTGAGAAAAGGCAATCTGAAACAAATAGAAGCATGCTATGAAAGACATCCAAGGAATCCTTCCATTTGGTTCAGTAATGGCAAAGTCTCAAGTGGAATATGTAGTGTAGTTTTAGGCACTGGACTTCAAGAAAGATATGGATCAGCTGGAGAGAGTTCTCTAAGATCAGTGAGAAATGATCAGAGGACTAGAAAATACAGCCCTCAATGAGCAAAAGAGTTTTAAAGCTAGTATTCAATCTGTAGAAGAGACAACTGAAGGTCAATAATCTTCAAAACAATAAAAGGAAAACAAGAAAGCAAAACTTTCCGATTGCCAGAATTAAAAATACTGGAATATATTGCCTTGAAGCTTTCATTTTTGCAGAGTTTTAAGAACAGATAGATAAATACGTATGATGAAGAGGATGGGTACAATTAACCTTGCCTTGGGGCAGTGGGATGATCCACTAGATGAAGGTACGTTCCACCCTTACCATGTACAGACTTCTGATTTTACAAATTCTGAGCCAGTGCCCAGACCAGAGTTGAACAGGAACAAGAAACAAATGAAAAACTCCTTGAGCCATTACGACAGCATTTCAAAATTAAAAATGGTTCTGTCTTTTAGCTGGGATGTTCCAGCTGAAATAGTTCAGGTTTCAGACATTCTAGGTTTTGACAAATATAGCAATTTCTGCAGATGGCAGACTTTTTTTTTTTTTTTCCTTCCCCAGGAAAGTTTCCTTCCATTTAAAATCCCAAATTCTCCACAGAAAAGTAGTTCTGAGGGAAACTTTCAACCATCTCTTGATATTGGGTGCATTATAATGGAAATGAGATATGTATTTCACAGTCTGGATAAAAAGCAGAGTGAGGGAGAGATGCTAGCTTTCAGGCTGGAGAAACCTGGAGATGGATGCATATTTGTGAAAGGCAATTACTTGTTTAGTGGCAATGCCAGGGGGCCCAAACCATGGGGGCAACCAAGGAAGGAATTGCGAGATACAGGGGGGGGAAGAGACCGTATGTGAGTTTTCAGCTTCAGTAGCCTCTTTCCTCTCACGAGCATGAGGCTGGGAGCAGGACTCTCACCACCCTCCCTCCCCCAAGAACTCACTCTGGGTCAGGGACATTTAAATGGACAACTTCTCTAGGCTTCTTTGGGAATTGCACCCTGAACTAGCACATAAACATCACATCTACTGTCATTTTTGGCACCTCTGTGGGTCCTTTTGCCAGTGCCTTGTCGCTCTCTTGTTAGACAGGCTTAGCCCAGTGGCTCTGTCTGGAGCTTGGCACATGAATCATCACAAAATTTTGCTTTTCTATTCTAGCTCCCTTTTTCATCTAGTCCAATCTGCAAAGATCCTCAGCATTTGGAGACAGATATTCAAATGGCAGAGTTGTACCCCCTTTTTACTCCATCTCACTGCTAATGGCAACCCCTCCTATCACTGCCCCTTGGCTCCTTTGGCTCACACAAAAGCCAACCCTGAAAATTCACCTCCCGCTCTCTGGTTGCTGCCCAGATGGCACTCAGGAGCGAGGACAGTGCAAGGGGACCTGAAACACCCAGGCAATTTTCCATATGGTCTTAACTTTAAGTTGGCTCCAGTCTCATCCTCTCCTTTTCTTTCCCTTCCCTGCATTGGCACTCCAAATCCCACTTTCCCTGTAGTCAGGAGTCAGTCAGAAATGGCAGCTAATAACAGTCCTGCCTAATGAATCAGCAACAGACCAGAGGCACGGCAGCACAGAGGCGCATGCACCAGCTCCCCATCCCAGAAAGGAAAGGTTGAGGCACAAGGCTGCAGAGGCTTCTCCACGCAACCAACAACTTTGTCAGGGAACGCTGACAATAAGTCAGAGTGAAAAGTAATAAATCAGAGCGAAAGCCTGAAAGACAGAGGACCAGCCCTCAGAGGTGGTTAGATTCCTCAGATGTGCTGATTTCAATGGTAAGCAAGTATCTGATAGCCAAATCAGTAAATATATTTGGGGTGTCTAACTCGCACTGAAACCCATTGTGCCTCAGGGACTAACTGCCTTTAAGGAGTTAAGCCTGAGACCTTCTGTCCACAAGAAAGGGCCAGCTAAGGTAGCTGCATTGTAGGTGGCCCATTTGTGGCTTCACCCAGGCCACCTGAGGTACCAAAAGAAATCAAGTTCCCACTTTCATTTAACCTTTAGTTTCTATGAAGACTCCTATTTCTTTCTGTGCTGTCTTCCCCATGCACACCTACACACACACACACACACACTCCAGAAGAATAACTGTCTCCTTAGTACCAAAGATTCTTAATGTTGGAGCTCCTATGGTGATAGTAAACTTGAGGTATATCTGGGGTGGGCTAAAGCTATGGGAGTTTGTCACTTAAACCATTACACAAGGTGTTAGTCTAATTACTAGTCGAGCCCACAGGGGTGAGTAGCAGCTCCTAGCCTAGTACAAAAGGACAGCCCATTGATTCAGAGATCAAATTAGCAATTGAGTGTAGAGCAGAAGGCAAAACAGGCCAGCATGGGGGAGGGAGGACAGCATGCTGGTGGGAAAGGAGCCGTAGCTTTTCCTGTCTGATCCTAACACCTCAGCTTTGGCTGTGCAGCCCTGCAGGCACCAGAAAGCATCTCTTTACCTCCCCCTCCCCCAGGCTTGAAGAAGCTTTTATTTTTAGAAGAATCAATGCCACGCACAACTATCTTAATCAAAAACAAACAAAAAAAAAACCTTTTGAGGTTTAAAAGTGGTACAAATCCAGGGTTATTCCTTCACTAATGGAGTTTGTCTGGTGTTACCAAGATCTGAGCCTGGGCCACTGGTTACGGGGAACACAATGGAATTTGAGGCCTAATTAACAAAAGAAATCCCTCCACCTGCCTTTAAATGGCACATGTGTTTCCAGTTAGGCTCAGAGCCCCAAGTGGTTAAAATTGTACTAAACAACTCTATTCAAATGCATGTGGCAGGAAAATAGCCTCTTGAGTCACCAGCCAGATCCAGATGCTCAGGGGAACCACAACAATCAAAAGGCCATGTTCAGGGCTATGGGTGAGGGGAAAAGGCAGCATAATTTTATTAAGAGAAGATCATGATCCTCAGCAGCCTGGTTAGCTGTAAATGAAAGTTGTTGCCAGGCTTGTAGTAAGATTTTGGTGCCTGTGCTAGTGACAACCCCAGCATTCTTGCAGCCCCTCAGTGACACCACCAAGTAAAGAAGGAGTCAGAGGAACAGGCTGCCTCTGCCACTGAATGGCCTCCTCTCCCTTTATCTCATTACTGGTGTGCAATTAGCAATCTCATGCAACCTCTTCTATGAAACCTACACCCTCCAAAGTGGTGGGGCTGGCTTATTGCATCTGCACCTAGCCAGGTATTTCAAAGGAAAATGTGCAGCAAATATCTAGTAAAACTAACAACAGACCCAAGTCAGTGACAGTTTGCACCTCACAAGGAAAAGGTGTCTCTCCCTTTTGAGGAAGATAAAAATCTGCCAGCCATTTGCTTTTATCCTTTGACTGTGGCACACGCTCAGTAGCATAGTATTTTGACTGCCTCAAGTCTAGCCCTTTAGACAGAGTTGGTGACAGACTGTAACAAGTCTGCTGATACCTACTGTGACCCTGAATCAAAGGATTCACAGGAATTACTGCTGGGCTGGAGTTGGTCTACTACTGTAGTTGAAATGCAAATGTAAGTAGCTAATTACAAGCTCTTTTCATCCTAAAACAGGATCTGTTAAGCTTCTCTCTTCTAGTTACTAGCAAGCTGTTGCTTGCATTTGTTCTTATCTGGGAGGATAATGATAGCATTGCCTGAGACCCACATAAAAGAAGTAGCGAGAATTCAGGTAAAATTCTTGGGATGACAGCATCACTGGTCCTGCTGCATACCCAGTGCTACCCAGCTGGATCATCTGCACCCAGCTCTGTCTCTCACCCAGGCAGCCACAGAAGTGCCTGTATCCTTCCCATGTTCTGCAGGAAGTAATCAAGACACACAGAGCCAGAGAGCTCACCCTTCCTGGAACCAGATGGGGGGCTGAAGTAGCTTTAGAAATATCCTCTACAAGAGGATAGTCCAAAGGTCCATTTTTATGCCCTGTGTATCTCTATAGCATTGGGCGCTTGATAGGACACTGATTTTGGCTTGGCCCTACAGCCCTTGCTTTAGCTACATGATTATTTCTCATCTGTCACAGACATGAAGTAGCTGTCTTTGGAAACTGAGATGGAGTTGAGTGGGACCCCACGAATTATCGTTAGCACTCACCTCCCTCTCCTACTGTCCTTTGATTCCTCCAGCTTTACCACAGCGCAGACAGACTGCTGGTCTCCTCAGCAAGCCAGTAGGAGCTGACCCACAGGTCCACTTCACTGAAGGGCACACAGCAGCCCGCTGTCTCCTGGAGACACAAGAATTATCCTGCCTGGGTAATAATGATGTGTGGTGACACTCTCATGGCTCCAACTCGGGGCAAACCAATAAAATCAGATATGCTTCCAATGAAATGCCTTAGGCTGGGCCTTCTGGAGTTTTCTAAAAAGTTATCGATGAGCTGGAAATTTTTCAGCTAGTTCTGGCTTTCAGCTTTCTACCTGTGGCAGAAATGTGCATGAGCCAGAGACTCAGCCCCGACGCACTCACCTTCCAGAAAACTTTGTATGCACACCGACCTCTCTCCCTGAAGCACATACTGCTATGGCCAAGGCCCAGCCTTGACTTCAAAAACCCACTTTATTTGAGAGTGGGATTTTCTGTGTTCCCAGCCCAATATCCTTGTCACTGCCAGGGTTCAACTGGGACTGTCCAAATACCAGACCAGGCACCTTCTAAAATAAGCAGGGCCAGCTCTAGAGCATGTTCATAGCCTGCATAGATGGCAAGGATGGCTGTGCCACAGTGCGCAGGTGTGGACTGCACTTTCAAAGGCTGTAGGCTCTGTAGGACATATATTCATTCCAAGAAATGAATGGGTAGCTCTTTGTTGTGGCATACACATGCTGCGTGCCAGAGCGTGACACCAGTCTGACAGCTCTTTATGTTATTCGCTATCGGTCAGTCATAGGTACAGGAGCTAAGTGAGCTTAAGTGTTATCTTACAGAAAGGAGAGCAAGAGCCTGACGGGCCATTCCCACACACCCTTTGCTTGGAACAGCTGTTTGGTGTTAGCGTCCTTTAGGTGGCTCCTGAGAATCTCTACGTTTGCAAAGAGGCTCTGGTTTGCAAGCCTCAGCATTAATGTTCTTCTGTGACGAGAAATGTAATAGGCATCTGGGATTAGAAAGGAGGAAAAGTGGAGTTAAGGATCTTCAGTGCATAGGTTTCCCTAGCTGAACACTACTTGTCTGATTAAAACTAGCTCTGTTAAGGAACTTCTCTTCCTGACAGCTCAGCCTTTGAGGGTAATGCCAGTCCTGTGCTGAAGTTGCATATTAGGCTGGGTGGAGCTGGAATGAGGCATCAGGAACAATCCTGTACCGGTCATTCTACAATCAGTTGAATCATTTCCTGGGACTTTTCTAGCTCTAATTTCTATTAGCAAATTAAAATAAGCTTTGCTATCTTTAAGGCCACTGCAAGTCTATTGGATTTAAGCACTTGATAGATATTTCTTACACAATCTATAGCCAAAAAATCAACTTGAAGAAGCTGCAGCTTCTGATACCCAATTATCACTCTCTGGTAAAATGGAATTAGATTAGTGCAGAGATACACACTGCATCTGCCTCAAACACTGTAGATACATGGGTAGCATGGCTGCCAACCCACTAAAAAAGTCCAGTCCAATGCCAAGTACAGGGGAACTGGGGGATTGAGAAGGGTTTTTCATTTGGTTCTTCTGGGGTTTTGTTTTGTTTTTTGCCTAGCCAGGTATTGGAAAGTGACACTAGCTACACGATCTGCCAGTTCTCCTGCAGGCAAGTTTGGGATGTGGCCCCGCTTTTGAATAACCTTGCACTGTGCCAAGGAATCTCATGCATGCTGTGTTGATTAGCAACTGGCATGGGTCCTGTTGGCTGTTCAGTCTCTGCCCTGACCTCAGAAGCCAGAGACATGAACAGGGGATCCTGGATGCTAGGGCTGCACCTACTAAACCTATTTCCCAAATGAGTTAGCAACCCTAGCTTTCTCCCTGCAAAGGCTTTGTGAACCAGCAGGCCACCGAGGACAGAAAAAGACAACTGAGTTTTCTTTCCCGCAGTAAAAAAGAAACATGCCACATGGCAGCAAGAAAGCAAAGCCCGTTAGTGATGCATTCCGCCTTTAAAGTGCTGAATAGGCTGTCTGGAGCTAGCCGTTGCGCTGATTATTAGCATCTACCTGGAAATCTAGGAGGAGAGTGTAGTTGTCCCCTTCCACAGAGAGAAAAGGAGCCATCAGACAGGGAAAACAAGGCTCTTCTCTTGGAGTTGTCACAGGAGAGAAAAGGTCACTCGCTTAGAAACATCAGCAGAGGCACTTAAAAAGATCAAAGTCAAGTCACAAGGCTACCTACTTCCTCAAACCCCTTCCTCTTGCCAGTCCTGTTGAACATTGTCCAGCTAAGCCTACAGATGAGCAATATCTGCCCTTCAGAGTGGAGCATGGCTGAACGGAACAGGTGGAACAAGCACAGGCGGATGTGACTATGGTAGGTCACAGGCAAAGAGCTGACAATACGGGATTTTTCAAGGAATAAAAATTTGTGCATGCAGGCTTGGAGTGGTTCTGGATCTCTGTAGCATCCTGGAAAATTTGTGATTCATGCATAGGTGCAGATGGGAATATACCTCCCTGCTGCCAACTGGGCTAGATTATCCACCAGTGGGAACATGCATGTAGATGAGCCATAAAGCAAGGAGAATGCTTTGCTGGATAATTTCTAATATCACAATGGCTGTTCTTAAGTGAGCTGAGCTATTGTGAAAGCCCAGGATCTCCTGGCCAAACATACAGCACCGGCTGTCTGGACACAGAACGGATTTTTTTAAGAATTTCTTTTTTTGTGTGTTACTAGTTTCTGAATTGGAGTTGACTTTTTTTTTTTTTATGATAGCCTATCTGGATCATTTTCCTTTTTGTTTCAAATGATGTCAAGAAAAGAATAACATAGGCACTTCAAACCTCCATGCTGTTAGCATTAATTGAAAATTTCTGTGCAGCCTGCAGTGTTGGGGGGTCAGATCATAAGGAAAATAAATTATTGACTATTAATATTTTGAAACCTGAAGAGAGGGAGCTGTTAGACAAGAGTCAAAGCACTCAATCTAAACAGGCCTGACTTTTGCTTCACATACAAATCATGTCAGAACACAAGTTCCTGTCTGGCTGGAAGGAAAAACAAATGAGATTTGAAAATGGATAAGGGGAGGGTTTTGAAAATTTTTGGCTGGGATTTTCTAAGTTATGGTAGGGATTTAGATGCACCATTTCCATTTATTTTAACAACTGTCTATATCCCCTAGTAGGCTTTGAATAACCTCAGAGTTAAATTCTTGTTATTTTTGGATATTTCCTTTACTTGACCCATGTTTGTCCTTTCACAGTGAGAAGAAAGAGGTGAAAAGAGCATTCTGTGTTTTCTGCACAAAAAAAAGCTGCACAAAGATTTCACTACCTAAGTTTGTGGTGGTCATTGTCACTGCTGCCTTCTCTCCCAAACACTCATCTCAAGTCCCCTGAACACTATTTGTTTGCCATGTTGCTGACAGAGATTGTACAGATCACTTTGGAGAGGATGGTAAATCATAACTATATGACAAGCTGCTTCTGACAGCAGGTCCCTCCTGTCCCGTTCCTGGAGCCTTGTGGACTTTGTTTTATGCATTTTCATGATCTGAAATATTCTATAAATCTCTTCGAACCTTTCAAGCCTCCCTTTGTATCTCGCTCGAACAGTTCTGCAATTACCTATTGGTCTGGGAAGGTACAGAGCTGACAACTCACTTTTAGCCTGGATACAGTTACAGTGTCATTTCACTAGGCAGCCAGCTCCTCATTAATTTTCTGTTAAATTTTTATGAACAAAAATATTTGAGCAGCTACAGGAGATGCATAGAGCATAAATACATAAAATAAAACCTCTAGCTCAACACCTTTCCATCTGCAAAAACATCCCTATACTTCTAGTTATTAAAAAAAAGTTCTTTCTCAAAGAAAAGTAAACACATTAAAATGCAAGACTTGTGTGAGGCAAAGTGGTTTACCTCACAGAGGTCAGGGATTTGCCTTCAACATTTTCAGAGTAATTCAGCCTCTTTGTGCCTCAGATGATACAGAAGTAACAGCAGGGCTCATTTTCTTCGGTGAAAACATCTTTTTTAAAGCGATTTGTTTTTCCATGAAGGGCAGAAAATATATTTTGTTTGAAAAGTGAAATTTGGGGGTTGCAAACAGAAGGTGGCTGATCTGAGCGTTTTTTTCCAGATAAAATTAGAAGTCAAGAAAACCTTTTTCTGTTCTGCAGCTGACGCTCACAGATGTTCCACACACTAGTTTTTAATACTAGCTTGTATGTATCACCTACCACAAGCTCCTGACTCTGGATTTTGAGGCAGTGTAAGTTCATCCCATAAGCTTACTGACATGGGAATAAAATGTACACTAGCGTCCAAGGCAGCTGAAATGACTGAATTACTACAAACCTGAAAACCTAGCAGGCACTAGGCAGCTCAGCAGTGTGTTGGCAGTAACAGGGATCAAACCCAGAGATAGCAAAAAAACAGCATGAGGAAAGGGTGAACAGTTGGCCATAATAGTGGGATGACCATGAGAAGGATCAGACCATTGGCAAGGCTGGGAATAAAGAGGGTCAGATCCAGGGTCCATGAACAATTAGACTGGTCCTGGAAAGGGGAGGCAGCAAAAAGATTAGAAAGGGTACAGGAAGCATTTTATGGCTGGAAATGAATAGATGAGAAGGGCTATTGCTTCATGTATGATCCTTTTGCTCTGTTTCTTGCCACCCTGGGAACTCGGGGAAGGTTCGTGAGGAAGAGAGGCTGCTGAGACCTCTGCATGTTAGTCACATTGCCAAAATCTTTCTCAGATTGGCATGATATATTCTCTTCCCTGACACTCTTGGGGCAGGTCTGATTACTTAGTTCACTCATAACACTGTGCTAAGACTGCCCTGCGATCTGTCATCTGCTGCCTGCTGCTTCTCGTCTCAGTCAATAGCGCGCTCTCCCGAGAAGCGCTCACCTCTGCGGGGACCCTGTCCCTCCTACCCTCTAGTGCACAGTGAATATCTTCTAATTGGATTCATATATGCAGTAACTGAATACACAGAACTACTAGCAAACGGGGATAGTACGTAATCCAATGCTCCCACAGTCACTCCCCCTTTACACACCCACCCACTTACTTTCACAACCCCACTGTGCGTAATCACTTCGTCCCATCTGGCAGCTAGGCCGCAGGCAGGCCATGCGGCAACACAGTAGCAGCAAGGGATGCTCTCCAGCTTCCCACACTATACCCTACATCACATTTGCAATAGCTTGCAGAGGTCAGTAGTTTGGTGCACCAGAGCAAGGAGGTGCTCTTGCTCTGGTACAACAAGGAACTACACGTGGCTGTTCAGATCAGTCTAGTAATGCTGCCAGATCCACAAATAAGGAAGAAAGTATAAGACAGGAGACCCTGCTACAAGAAAGAGTGGCTTGGGGCTAATAGCCTGCAACATTTAGAAGAACTGGCCTCAGTCCTCAGCTCTATTCTTTAGGAGGCCCTTACTCTCCCTTTGTATTGGTTCCCATGTGTAAAAAGGGAGCTAGCAATGCTTCCACTCACTCCATCTGTTTCAACATCGGGGCAGGAATTGTGACTACATGTGACAGCACAATGTTAGCTGATAACTCTGGACACACTGGTATATCTGCAAATCGCAGGATTGCCCTGGGCAGAGAAACCAGCTCCTCTTCTGGGAGCAGGATAACCCTGGTAGTGCAGTGCTGCGCTTGGGCTAACAACCCCTTGCACTCAGCAGAGCTAATGAGCGGGATACAGCAACATGCTGAGACAGTTCAGCCACTTCCAGTCCTAGCACAGGCTAGTCACAGCTCTGTGCTGCGTTCCAGGGCCCCTGCAGACCAGTCTCCCCTGTCTGTCCTATACCCAAGACAACAGGCTTTGTGTTCAGCGGAGACTTTCGGGAAGGTCTAGGACACTCCAAGCTGAAACAGATGCAAATAAGAAAATATTAATTAAACTAGTTAAGACTGCTTTTTTAGTAGCTATAAAAATGAGGAAATAGAAAGCTAAGAATGAATCGTTGTATTAATGATGCCACTCAAATAGGAAAAAATGTACTCAATACCCTAAAAATAAACCCTCAGTTCCACCTAAAGAACATTTGAGAAACACTGTTATTAATACTTGCATATACATTTCATAACTATTATTGAAAGCTAATTTAATTGAAGTACTTACTTCTTAACAATCGTTTTAATCATCTTTGAAATGGCTGAAACATATGGTTAACATATGGCTTATTCTCATCCTTAAAAGATGTATGTAGTGTCAGAGTAACTTAAAATCTTATCTGATTCCATAATATCGAGCAGTACATTAGAAACACATTTCATAATTTTTTCTTTATATTAATGATACAAGGAAATGCATAAATGTAAAAATCATGAGAATCTGATATTCTAGTAGATCAAATGCTTCCATGGAGGTATAGTAACTCTAACAGGGCTACCCATACAGACAGAAGTCCTCGTGTGTGGATCAGCTCAGTAGCACCTCTACTGCACAGTATGTGCAGTTCTTTAGCTCAGGAAAAGAAATCAAATCCCTGAATTCTATTTAGATCAACAACATACAGAGTATATGAATGTATACCAGAATATGTCAGAAATAATACTCATATTTCTGTGATACACTTCAAAAAAATCACCTCTGAAAGCAGACACTAAGTGAGAACTCTGAAGTCTAGCCAGTTTTTAAATGCAACTGTTTTCAAAAACAAAGCTTCTGCTATCCCCATGCAACAAATAATCCAAAATCATCACCCTTGAATCTAAGGTCTGGTTATCTCAGAAGGTCTAAACATATGCAAAGTTACTACGCCAAGAGACTGAAAGCCATAATGCCACTTTATCTATAACCTTGCCACCTTTGGCTAAAATAGCACTGACTTCTATGGATTCATCTTTTTAAGGACTTGCTGATTCATAAGAACCTTGCATCAAGTCCAGGGGTGGCTTTGGAGAAGCTTGTTGAGCTCTCAGAGCAGTAACCTTTGAAACAGCTTTTTCTGAGCAGAGCTGAGCCCCTGGCTGGTGATAAACCTCTCACTTGTGACAGATGGCATCAGCATTTTAGCTGTTAAAGTAACTCAAGAAACAGTGCGTGCTTCCAGCATGTGGCCCTGAAGAAGGTGAGAGAAATCACCAAGATGAAACTAATCACCTTCAGGATCTTAATCTGAAACTCACTTTGCAATTTCCAGAACTCAAGGATCTGCATTCACTTTCCACTGGCATGCTTACAGAGACCTTTCTACCATGCCAGGATGACATCCTTCTCTTTAAAGCAATGCTGGGCCTCAGCTCTGCCTGTGAACGTTTTCATGGTTGTGGGATGAGAAAGTGGAAGTGTCTGGTCTGCTGCTCCACTGTAGCAATCCCTCTTCACAGTATGTGTTTCTAGGTGCTACCCTGACAGGAAAGCAGCTGAGAAATCTCCTGTGCCACAAGACAGTGGCATAAAACTTTTGTCATTGCATAGGGATGATAATTACTGTTTCTTAAACAGAATGATGCTGACTGAAAAACTCCTGAACTTCAGAGTCAGGAAGCCACAACTTTTCGTACCAAAAGAGTAATTTAAAGGAAGAAACATGCTCAAACAGCTCATACACTGAGGGATGGCCTAGGGTTATATCACCTGAATAAGAGGGAAGCATGAATATTATGAATCCATGTGACCATAAGCACCCTCTCTTACTTTTAAAGGAGTGTCTTATAAAAGATAGACCTGCAGATGTTCAAATCCTAGACAGGGTGCTTCTGGGAGTCCAGAATGAGGGTGGCAAGGGCAGTAAAGGGATCACATTTTTAAATCTCACCATTCCTCCTGTTCTGGCTGGCCAAAGGGGAAAAAAAAAAAAAAAAAAAAAAGTCTTTCTAGGGCCAAGATGCTGTTCACTGACATAAGTTTGCAGTCGTGCAAGGGTCATTTGGCCTGGTGTCTGATTCCCAATCCCAGCCTCTCCCATCAGTTTTACCCTGGTACCAGTTCTTTGTTCTGCAACATTTACATGGCTGTAAGCCAGGGGAATTCACATCCAGCATTCTCAGGCTCCAGGACCCACTGACCCAGGGACACTTTAGCATTTAATGAACTGCCTTCTCCTTTGACAGGCACGTCTCCAGACAGGACAGTTTTGACTACAGCAAATATATTGTCCATATGTTTCTGATTAAGATCCACCCTGTTGTCCTGCTACATTGCTTGCATTGCTTTATGTCATGTTACACAGGGTCAGCTTCTAGATCTATGTGCAACATGACATAATCGCCAATGACAGGGTGCAAAGCCCCAGGGCAGTATAGAAAGGGAGGTCCATGTGCTCAGATCAGATGTCCACAGACAGCTGTTTGCTTGTCACCTAGGGGACACGCAAATAACATGTTCTATCAAGTTTCTGCCTGTTGCCAAAGCAGATTTTGACTCTCTTCTGCTAACCTGTTTGTTCTTCCATTAATAGTCAGCATAGCCAGAGGGGCAGGATGGCCCCAAGGCCTTGCCAAGAGATCCGTCTTTGTTACTGCCATCCTTGTGCTCAAAGCCTGCTGCTTTGCTAAGGTGCACGTGAGACTTGAAGGTGTTCTGGGATACAGCAGTCATTAGAAAATTCGTTATCAGCAAGCTACAAGGAGTGGGCTGGTACATGTCAGTGCCAGTGCTGATGGTAAATGCTGAGGAAGGCTGTGGGCTTTCTCATTTCCTGCAGATATCCTGAGAGTTAAGGCTCTTACACTTCCTTGTGAGAGAAGGAAGCAGTCACTTAGCTCCTCATCCTCCAAAAAGTCCAGGCGCCATCTTCTATTGAAAACGTGGGTAGTCCAGTGTCTGAGAGCCCTTCGGAGATGTTGGTACGACACCATTTCTGCCATACGTTGAGTACCCTCCTTCCCTGCTGTCTGCCTTGGGAGCAGCATCTGAACATGCTTTAGCAGGTTGGCTTTTCTCTCCCTGTTCTGCAGTGTTTTATCAGACATCTGGCAAGAGAGGCTGACCCACATGCAAGGGGTAAACTTAAGCATCCATAGGCTGCATTCATCCTGAGAAATGGTTGCTGGGAAAGGGCTCTGTATCTGCAGAAAGGCTCACATTATCCCCAAGTGGTACAGAACAGCCTAGATACCTGCTTAATCAGCACTAGCTATATGTTGCCTGAAAAAAGCTGCACATTACATGACCTGTTATATAAGTGCACTTGCCTTTATCAATTTTCATTCCACAGGTGGGGAAACTAAGGCACTGAAAAAATTTGGAACTTGTCTTAAGTCCTCCAGAGACACACCTGCCTTTGCATACTCCTGCCCTGTTCTGTCCTGTATACGGTCAGCACTGCTTCCAGTAACTCCACTCACCACTAAAGTCAGAAACAACAGGCTTCCAGTAGAAATGGAAATGCTAAAAATGAAGCAAACCTGTCCCAGAGCAGGAAGGGGCCAAGGCCAGTCTGCAGAATGAGTTTGAAAGAGTTGTTGGGGTGGAGGAACAGCACAAGGGACTGAAGCAGGTGATCGACTCCAGCTGTGCTACAGGGCTAGTGAAATGGCCCTGCCAATCCCACCCTTCAGCAAGGGGTGTCTCTGTAGCAGGGAAGATTTTCCCTTTCTTTTCTGGGCTGTGGTGCTCAGCTGCTCCTGCATTTTGCAGGTGCACTCAGCTGAGACTTGTCCCAGAGCCTTGCATTCAGAACACATAAAAGCTTATGCTTCCTTCTGTGCCCATGTGTCACAACAGTGTCAACCCATGTCACCAAGCAGAAACAAACTACAACAAACCTATTGCACAGCCCCCCAGTGTAGTTCTGGCTAGCCAGCCACTGAAAGAAGGCTTAAAAACATGACTGAATGAGGCACTTCTACAGGAAAGCAAAGTTCAATACAGGCTTTATAGTTTAATGTTTGCAATATTTCATGTGCAAAGCAGAGCTCTTGAAACAGCGCATTTGACTTGCTCAAAACACTGACATTTCTCTAAGCATCTCTAGGCTGAAGGATTTCTTCTAGATTTACATGAGCATGACCAGAATCATGATTTGGCCTCTAGCCTTTTCCCCTTAGGACCAGCTGAGCTGCCTGCCGTACATCAGGCTGTAACACACGGGCATTTGGATCTCTTGTAACCCACCACCTGGTAGTTGTTGAAATGATACCACTTCCTTCCATTTACTACTTGCTATTCATGTCTTTTTTCAGAAATCCAGTCATCTAGTCAGATTAGGTGGTTCTGGGAATTTCTTAGCAGTCAGGAAAATGTTGCTAAAAAATAGTAAATGGCTCTTGGCTGTGTCCTGTCGAACTAAATCCAAACCTCATCAGTTTTCAACAACTCTCTGAAAACATATTCAATTGATATGAAATCAAACAGACAAAAACATTTTACTTGAGCCAGTCAATTTGCTGAGGGTAAATCACATCCAGCTCAGACCCACAACCATGCTCTTTAGCCAACACAGCCATTCTAGAGTCACATTCAATTGCACATGCACAAATGCATTATCCCCCATTAGGCTGTTCAGTAACGGTCTTTTATAAAGTGATGGTTACACATGAGCCATCTTTGGGAAAGAAAAGGCCATGTGCTGAATGCAAATAGTCTGAGGGCAACTTTAATCTAAGACCTGCACTCTTTGAGAAAGGTTTTGCCTTTGTTCATAAGAAAAAAAGATGCGTGATGCAGTAAACCCAAATACAGTTAGGACAGTTGTCATTTTAACCTGTTAAATGGTTAGCAGAAAGACTAGGCTCCCTCTAGGGTTTAACATGACCCTCTAAAACATGTGGTATGTTATGCTTCTCCTTGCCTACCTGAATTTTACCTGAACCTACTCGCCATCTTTTGCATAGTATGAGGCACAGATCCATTTTTTACCCAGGTGGGAGCGTATGCTATATGCAGATATATATGTGAGAGAAGAAGGGCTGTGTGGGCTGCGTAAAAGAGAGAAGGGGAGACATGTGAGGAAGGGCATGCTCTCTGAGGGAGAAGAGGGGATCTGGTGGGGCACATGAGAGGCGGGATATGATCTGGCTGCTACACTGCAAGGGGCAGTGCACTTGTGAGAGGAGCATGTCAGAGAGAGGGAAGGAGGATGGGTTGTGTGTGTATCTAAGGGATGGGAAAGCTCTTTGGTCTTTGTATGCATGCAAGCCCAAGGAAGTTGTGTATTTGTGAGAAAGGGATGGGACTATATGGGAAAAAGACAGAGAAGAAGGAACAGTATGTCTGAGCAGGGAAGAAGAGGTCTGGCACTCTGGCAAGTGCGTGTGTGTGAGGGAGAGAGCAGAGGGTGAGGGGATGCACAGGAACAAGAAGGAAAGAGCTTCAGCCCAGTGGCTGATCCAGTGCTGAGTAGGGCTGACCCCCACCTTCTCTTCATCTCCCCAAGAGCACAGACCCATGTGGCTCTCATTGCTCCTTTTCTGGGATAACTGCCTCACCACCACCGTGCACACACCACACATCCAAGCCAGTGCCCATCATCCTGTGTGGAGGCACTTTTCCATCTGACTCAATACACCCCAACAGCACAGACCAAACAGGACAGTTAGGGTAAAAGCAAACCCAGAGCATGGCAGGCTAGAGGGGTCCTGTCCCTGTCAGCAGGGGTTCATCAGCATTCAGCAATAGCACCAGGACCCCAGTTCCTGAAGCCCATAAAAACAGCCAAAGCACAAACCCAAAGCACCCCTCCAGAATGACATACCTTGCCAGGGAGCCCTTGTGAGCCCTCCCCAGATGAGCAGAGAAAGCTGAGCCCAGCTGAAAGGGTTACCAAGTTTGGAGAAATTCCCAATCCAAGAGAGAGGACCAGGAGGACACACATGTGTGCTTGGGGGCTGTGGACCCAGGATGACCCCTCCCCATGAAGCCTCTCATGCCACAGGCAGGGGGAAGGGCTCCTGCTCACTCCCCACCACGTGCGGGCCAGGACAGGGCAAGGAAACACACAGACCTCCCAACCATGCAGCAGCCTGAGCAGCCAGCCATGTGATGAAGGGCAATTAAGTTCCTCATTAGCTGTAATTAGCAGGCACCTGACTCACTTTAGCAGAAGTCCAGCAGCGGAGGGGTCTCTGCCTGGCAGGAGAGGGGCCTGTGGGAAGCCTGCTTTTGTGGTTCGTTTTATCAGTCCCCACTTCTTTGAGCTCTCAGCAGCTACGCTGGAGCTGCACCACAGGCTGCACAGCACCTGCATTGCCCCAGCTCTGTGGATGCAAGCCTGATCCACAGCCTGCTAGAGTCAGCCAAGGACCCCCATTGATTTCAGCAGGCTTTGGATTAGGCCTTCATTGAATAAACTGGAAATAACAAACCGAGCTAAGCCTTGGGGTGAGCTGCAGCCAACAGCAGTCAGCTATGGTGGCCGGCTGCTTTGTCAGGGCTTGGGGCTGCGTGCTAACTGAAGTAGACAGGCACATTGGGTGGCTGCGCCAGGACTGCTTGGACAGTGTTTGTTGAACGATCAGCAAGATAAATGTTCGCTGTGCTTTTTGCCGGGGAAAAGCTTTGGATTCTCTTGAAAGCCTGTCCCGTCAGCTGCCAACCTGTTTATTGTATGTCCACATCCTTTGATTAGTTCTTAAGCACCTGGCCTTTGCTTTGCAGCATATGAGTTTCCTACAAGCTTTAACACATTTATCTTCACAGATAAATGTGAAGGAAGGGAAAAGCTACTAACTCTCTTGGACAGGGTTGATCTTTTGATGCAGGTCTCTTAAATCCTAGCCTAATCATTAAATCCCTCCAACATTTAGTGGTCTCCAACTGGTTCTTTAGGTCATTCATTATTTATAGTATGTGCCTGGCTGCACGGTATTTCTTTTACTTCGGAGGAGGATGGCAAACAAAGAGTCAGGAATCCCATGCTCTACTCCTCCTTAGCTTCGGAGACACTACAGGGCTTCCGACTCTTTGGAACTAATCCCATGCTCTTTTAACTCATTTGTAGACTTGCTCTTTGTAAGGGTGGAAAGGATCAGTTAGTCTGATATACAGGTCCTGGATTTTCACCCTGTTACTGCTATATTGAGCCTGCAAGCTGAATATGAGAACAAGGCTTACAGACAGCAACCTACCATTAAAAAACAACAACAATGCCTTACTCCTTAGTTCAAATTTAAACTCCAATCTTTGGTTCTTACTGTGACTCCACTAAAGTAAAAAGCTCCTCACAACTGGGTAAACTCAGCCCATGAAAGTACTTACCTAGCCTGAGGAAGGTTCCTCTTGTTTTTCTTGATAAGCTAAGTAGCCTGAGCTCTTTAATGCTCATACTACAAGGCATTTGCAAACCCTCAGATCATTTTTTGAGTGTGTGTGTGGTTTTCCTCTGCATCCTCTCTAACTTTTTAGCTACTTTAAACAAATGCCCCATTTTAAAATATCCACAACCAAGGTTTTGAAGGAGAGACAATATCTTTTATTAGACTAAATTACATAGTTGGAAAAACTAGACAAGCCTTCAGTTACTTAAGCCTTTTACCTAATGAAAGATAGTACTTTTCTCTGGAGCCTCTGCCTTGCTCATAGCCTTTAAACCATCTCAGCTTCAGCAATTCCAGTACCACAAAGAAAGCTCAGAAATCTTAGGAAGGCTGGACATTTAATCTGTACAGCCACAAAACAGCAATATTATTAAGACTGCACTGCTGGGGATGGTTTGTTGTTGTAGGATAGCTCACCAGTACAAGGCAGCTCCTATTTCTTAAACATAAATCACCACTAAAAACATTTGCTTGACTTCAAAACCAACAATAGCATACCTGAATTGTAATAAATTAGTTTCGCAAGGTAGCACAGAGAATCATCAAAAAGTACATTAAGTCAAAGGGGATATAGTAAATATTTTGATAAGCTGTTGTCAGAGCACAAGAAGGCTACTTTTAAGCTATATCTTTTATCTCTGTCTTGTTACAGATAATGGGTAAGCTCCCTCAGCCTCTTCATAACTGTCTTCTCCTCTGTCTTTGGGGTAGGTTAGGATTGGAGTAAAACATCCTCCCATCTTCAGGCAAGTTTTGAGATACAGTTGCCCAGTACATATAGTCATTACCTTAACTGAGACCCTTCAATTCTCTTCCCTCAGCAGTTAATGCTGTGCCTAGGGAACTTCCTAATGCCAAAATATTACTTGTACACAGAAAAAACATTTTAGAAAAGCATTGTTCTTAAAGAGAATGAGACAGACTGTAAATCTGTCCAACTCAGCCCCACAGCTCAGCCTCCCCTGCAGCTGGGAAGGTCTCTCTCTTTACATTCCCTCTATCTGTCTTTTGTGCATCAGCCTGTTGCCATAGATAGCTGTTGACAGATGGCCCCGATTCACGCAGGAAATTCTGATAACCCATTATTACTGTGCAGGAACTCATCTCATAGCCAGGCCATGAAGAGTTTCCTACCATAAGTGCTTATCAGTGTCTGCAGTTTAATACGTAGAAGTCCCATCATCTTTGTAGCAGCATCTTATTTATCAAGTTAAAAATCAAAAAAACCAGCAGCAGCATGAGGCATGCTCTGCCATGTTCAGTAATAGGTAGCTTCCTGGGCTGGAGGACTGAGGATGGCTTGTTCTTTTCCTCAAAAAAATATTCTCAGACTTCACAGAAGGTCATAAAGTAGCAGAGTAGTTTGACCCTGTAGTCTACCTTGCCCGGCAGCTTGTTACTGAGAGCAGCCCAGACCTGGCAAAGGAATGGTGAGATAAAAGGACTGTCCCCTTAACCGTCTCAGCACACTTGAATAAATACAGCCCCGTCCACTGCAGGTGCACTGGTGTCAGTATAAAGGAACACATACTGCCATTTCTATTCCTGCACAGCCAGGGAGATAAATTGTGCCAATATAAAAGCTGTCACGTTCTTCACACTAAGGCTGATTTGGCATAACTATTTTGGCTTAAAAACAAAATTACGCATTTACCACATTATACTGATCAAACTTCTGTGAGAAGACAAGAATACAGCTATTGGCCTAATTAAAAGCAAAGTCTGATAGTCCCTATTAGTAAAAAAATTATATTCTGGATCAGTTATTTGCATGTTGCCCAAAACCCACATCCTTAGACCTGTAAAGGAGAGGATGTTTATTTTATGGGTAAAGAAAGATACCAGGAGA
Source organism: Apteryx rowi (assembly GCF_003343035.1). Taxonomy (NCBI): domain Eukaryota; kingdom Metazoa; phylum Chordata; class Aves; order Apterygiformes; family Apterygidae; genus Apteryx; species Apteryx rowi. Next base: position 153,059 of record NW_020450695.1, on the reverse strand, counting down.
TAGTAAAAGGTATTTGAGACACTAAATGAAAGCATTCCTGAATGGTGAAAACCATTGTGTATAGAAAGGACACAGAGAAGGAGTCTTTGAGAAACCTGAATAAGAAAATAAATCTCCCTTTATTTGCCTTGGAGAGTCTTTTTTTTTGATGTCAGCTCAACATTTCTTTGAAACTTTTGCCATCAAGTTGCACAGTGCAAAAGGAAAAAAGAGATGTTTATTTATCAGCAGAGAACCACAGTCCAGTCTCTAGCCAGGATGGGCCCTGTCCCCTTTAGAACTGCTGTGATGGCAAATACATCTCCTAACAAATCTCCTAACCCCACAGAAAGCTATTTCCCAGGATGAGAAGCCCCAGCAGCAGTGTGCAAACCCCATCAGGGTCTGCAACATTCAAGAGGACAGTTCAAAAATATTCGCAGCAGAAGGCAAAATAGCTTCATATTGAATTTGCCATATTTTGTTCTTTATGAAAATAGAAAACACAGAAATATCCATTTCTTTCCTGTTTCCTTTCCCGAGATGGTGACAAAAATCTTCGTGTTTCCTGAATAAGTGAGTAAAAAAAAGACCGTCTGGAGTTAAAATGAGCTTATAATGCAAAGACAGCTTAAGATTTTCACACATATACTTTCAGTATAAAAGCAGCCATCGTGTTAAATTCCTTAGTAATTTTGTAACATAAAAGTCGCCCAGCACAAAAGCACTGAAAAATATATGAATTCCTCGACTACCAGGGAGCTACAGCCTATGCCAGCCTTTTTATTTTCTCTGCTCAGTCCCGGTCCCCCAGTCCCTGCCATCTTCAATATCCATGAATCATGCAGAAAAACAGACTTCCTCCACAGATCTCTCTCTGGGATCCCCTGAAGCCAGGAGCACAAGTGCAAGGACCACAGGCAGGAGGTTTGTGCTCCCAACACCTGGTGGTGGGTCAGAGGCTGGAATATCACACAGCCCTGGGACTACTCTCAGGCAGCCAACTGTCATTGGCATGAGCTGGATTTGGGCTCATTCCTAGAAATAAAAAACTTGAGCTGCTTGATTTCTATATTTGGATTTTCTTCTAACGTGTCTTCATTGGCAGTGGATGTACTCATTAACCTCCCTCCTCCTGGGAACTAGAGTGCCTGAACAAGTAATTCTCCTTTTACCCTCAAAAGATAATTTCCTATTGTAGCCAGTGTCAGCAGTTCTTGTTGTTAACCCTTTTGAAGAGAGCCTTGCTCCTCCCATACATCACTGTATTCTTCACAAGCTATCCCCAATTAATCGCAGTATACCCATATAGTAGATGGGGAAACTCAGCCAGTGGTGAGACAAGGCCATCGAGAGAGTTTTCTAGCACATGGGGAGCTCTGATCACTATTCCTGGGGCCTCGCCTTTGGCAGATGGAGTGAAGGGGCCTGGAGAAGCAAAGGGACACAGCTACAACCTGGGGAAAGGGCACATAGCTGCAGCCCGTTGATCCAGGTAGAGGCTGCAGACCTGAGGCCCCATGTGCACACAGTGGTGGAGCAAATCACATCATTCCAGCAGGTGCCAACCTGCCTGAGCACAGGTCTTAGGTGATCCCAAGGCTTCAGACAGACCCTCTGTGCCGAAAAAGATTTTTTTCTGCCAGGAATGTCCTGGTCCATTTTTTTCCCTGCCAACACAAACCTTAATGCTTTAGGCCAGCTTCTTGTTTTCAAAGGAAACCAAGATGCCCAGCTTACAAGCTCAAACTGTTTTGTGCAGGTGATTTCTAAAATGAGAGCAAAATACATCTCCCCCTAAAAAGACCTATTAATATTGATCCAGGTCCTGAACAAATAAATGAATGTAGTTGTACTATTTGGATGGCTAAATATTTTCCAGTTAAGACCATTACGAACAATGCATAATATGTTTGCTTTGGAGGAAGGCTCAGGATTTAAAGCTCATGTTAGAAACATTAGCTGCTGTCACTAATGTGAGTTGCTGACTTGAGCGTTTATTTTTTCTGAATTTTTCCCCTATTCCCTCCAATTTTTCAATTAAAACTTAATTGCCTGCCCTATCACTCACTGCACAAGTGATAGGGAGATTATAGGCTATCGTAAAACCTTCTCTGGTCTCATATTTTTCTCTGGCAACACAGAGAAAAGGTCACTTGTGGTACTGGCCTACAAACTAAACCACACTTTTATTGCACTCCTGTGGCTTAAGCGCTTGCTCTAGGAATGTGCATTTGGGTGCTGGATGGTGGGTTCAGGTCCCGTCTTACTTCAGTTTTGCCTGAGTATAATCTAGTGAGCTGCATTGCCATTTCACCAGCAGAAATCAACATCCAGCTCCTGGGTGACCTATTTCTTTCACCTTCATCTGACTTGGGTTTGTTGGTCAATTTTAAAGGCTTATTTCCATATGATGATCAAATTAACATCATCTCTGCATATGTGAGATTAACAAGAAGCAACAGACCTGTGTCCAAGCCCAGCAACCATCAAGTGGAAAGAAATTTCTGCAAAGATCATTACTTTGCTATTGAAAGCAGAGCTCAGTATGGACAGCACACAGCCATATCTGCTTGGGAACAATAACAGCCTCGTGCTATTTCTTTCATTTCCTCAAATAAGCCCATAGCTCTGAAATGAGCAAGGACTTGTTTAAACTTGTAACCAGAGCAGTGGCTGGAGGGAAGCTATAAAGGGAGTTTGTATATATGTGCAATGATAGCAGCAAGAGAAAAGATTAGATAAACAGAAGATCACTTACAGCATCATGTGCCTCACAAACCTCTCCTGGCAGGAGATGTATTGCATCCACTCCAAAACAATTAGCCGGGCTGACAAGCTGGGAATATTCACTGGGGGTAAGTAGCAAGGGTGATTTGTCATCAGGACCCCTAGGCTATCGGAAGAGCAGAGGCCAGGGTTTCCCTGGACTCTTTTATGACCAGCTGTTTATTTTTAAGCATTTATTTATTCTTCCTGGTGCATTTGGTGCAGTTACCATGCTAAAAGAGCTGTTGCAAGTGTCACATTCCTATGGGAGGAGCCAGGGAGAAAAGCAGATCTGATTTCCCTAGTTTACTGAGTGGGGTGGAGGGTCGGTAGTTTGGCTCTACTTTGCACAGACAGAGCAGCAGGGCTTGGAAACAACATAGCCACCTTCTGTACAGAGACCTGGGGCCTGAATTGTCATCCCTGAGCAGGCTTTTTACTCCCCCTGCTTCCCAAAAGAGAGCATAAATGCTCCTGAAATAAGATTTTCACTTTGCACTGCTGTAAATGTAGAGGATCATTCACATGCAAGGACCTGTTCTCCTAAGGTGCTCAAGGCTTTTCAATAGCATGGGCTAAATCCAACCTTCATCTGCATTTTTGGGATGACAGATTTTTACAGTAGCTGCAGAGGTGGTTCTGAGAAGAGTGAGAATGGAGGTGTGCAAGGATCCAGTGGGGCTCTGGGAGCTTAAGGAAGGTTTCAGAGCAGCTCTCTGCTCCTTCAGCTCTTGCCTGTTTTGTACATACCTAAAACCAGCCCTACTGAACCCTTGCCATTCCCGTTGCCTGCAACTGCCAAGTAACTGTGAAAACCTCACACATCAACAAACTGTATCCAAACCATATCACAAAGGAATAAAGCAAGGCACAGAGCTTGGTAAGCTTGCAGTGCTTTGGAGAAGATCACAGGCCTGCTGGCAGCACCCTGAAGTCCTAGAATTCACAGTCCAGGCAATGGTCCTTCCCTGGTCCTGGTTAGTTACTGTAACATCTTTAGAAGCTGTATTGGATGAGTGAGTGAGGCAGAATTACCTGAATCACAGAATTACGAGTACAGCTGCTCTGTATCTTTGTGAGAAATATTACTTGTCACAGATAATAGATTGTTTTCATCTAGATCCTTTTGGCATTCCCAAGGATTTCCCAGATAACCTGATGAAGAATGTTTGCAACCACTTTCTGCATCTGATTTCTTTTCCTCATTTGAGTCTGGTCTCTTGGAGCCCATGGCATTGTGCCTACTCCTGATTGGAAAGACTGAAAGATTTTAAAGGGAGAAAAGTAAACAGCAGATAATAAGCATATAACCTTTCTGTCAGGTGGTGTTAGCAGTAGGAGCAGCCAGACTCAGACAGTGTCTAGGATTTCCATTTAATATAACTAAAACAAATGGTTCTAGCCTCCATCTAATACCTTGCCCTCCAGAGTTTTAGGAATGCAGAATGTAAATCCCTGATCACTTTTAATACCAACTATTTTCTGAGCTCAGAGTTTACGTTACTCATCAACTGACTATGAACTAAAACCCTCCTGAGAACTTTGGGCTTTTTGGTAAAAATCTCTGTAGGCCTCACCTGCCCAAGAGGCCAGTGCCACTTACTTTGAACAGAAGTAGTGAGGCACCTCTTTTTCTTATAGAGTTCTGCCTTTCTTCCCTTGTAGAACACCCAGGCCTCTACTGCCAAGCAGAAACCTCCTTAGTAACGGAGTAACTGTAATAGAAAAAAAAATCACATACAACATCTCCCTTCAGAACAGAGAATATCACTTGTCTGCAGTCACACTGCTGGTCAGCGAGACAGTCATCTAGTTCAGCCTCTACTCCCACCACTCTCATTAAGGCTTCCCATTGTCCTCTGGAGGAGCTTGACTGATCGATCCACCTTGAAGACAGTAGGATTATTTGGCAGAGAAAAGATGCAAAGATCTCTGGCCTTCACTGGAGGGCTGCATTCCTGTATGAATACATCTACTCAGCATCCTGGGAGGGAAACCTGTGAGAAACATGTTTCCCATGTTAAAAAACCAACAGTAACTGCAGTGCTTGATGGTGACCTCTCTCAAAGCTCAACCGTATCCAACAGCAGCACTGTAGTGTTTGGGGCCCTATTGCTGTGGAGGAAAGTGCGAACATCCATTCCTGAGAATGGATATTCATCTCCTACGCAGAAAAGTTTTATCCAGGAACCAGAAAGTTCTAGTGCAGTTTGGGAAGGGATTTTCCTTTACTGTCCTCATTCCAGAGTTACAGGCAATCTTTCTGATAGGCTGGATCTAGGCCACAGCATGCCTTGATGTTTTAGTCTGAAACTTGAACTTGATTCTCATGAGGAAGGTTACCAAATATGGCCTGTGTCTGGTGAGCAGCAGTTTTGAATTTCTTCATCTTGACTGGCTCTCATCCTGACAAAAATGAAAAGGTACTTTTGTCCATGTGTTAAATATCATGTGAAAAAAAAAATCTAAATTTAGCTCCTTCCCTGATCTCCCACCCAGGATATTTTTCAAGGGTTAATGAAAAGATGACAGAAAATCTATTAGCAAGTCAAAAATGTTATGTGCAGTTCTAGGCTGAGGGCTTTTTTTTTTTTCCATGAACCAAACTCATATTCAACATTTGCAATAGGAAAGGAATATTGTCCGTGACATCTCTATAGCATATTTTTCAAGGTAACTATCATGATTGAGTGGGCTTTCCATAGTCATCTCCCTACTGTGAGATGAATACATCAAATCTGTTTACAAAAGGAATAGACCACCTAATTGGTCCTAAAGCTTAAGGGTGCCTTGCTGAACAACTGGTTTCTTTTAATTCAAGACAAAGCAGAAGATCCTGCTCTACTGGATCAGCAACTTGAGCCAAAGCAGAGGTTCCTTTCTTCCTTGATCAAGCTGTCACCATCTCCTCTAGTGCCCTAACCATAGTCTGCTTGGTTTTCCTACTCTGGGCTGCCTCACTGGCTGAAAGATCCAAAATCACAACAGACAATGACGCCCTTTGTAAATGAAGGGTGCAACCATACTTGAGGCATCTGTTCAGAGGAAAATACTTCCTGCTTTGGCCACTTGTGCACAGATTCTTTGGTGGGGGGACGCCATGGTTTGAAATGAACACTTACTGTTTGAACTGACTGATGATAAAGTGATGATTTGCCACCGATGTTGTCTCAACTTATTGCCTCAGGTTCAGTTATGACATTGATTTGACTATTGCATTATTGTAATGATGTTAGTTAAGTTACAGCAATGGTCTCGGTGCTGGGTTTGCTGAATTTTATATGTGTATGCTTATTCTTTAATAAGATCCACTACAAGCTCTCGTCAAAAGATCTTTCCCACCTTTTGCATTTGCAGCAGGGCTGGTAACTCAGAGAGCAAAGATATTCAGCTGAGGTATTTCAAGCCACTTGGCTCAGTTTCTGAACAAATGCCTTTGTCCTTGATTCCCACCACATTGTGGATGCCAGCAGACAGAGAAAGGAACAGGGTGGCTATGCTCCTCTCCCCCGAGGTTGCTGAGGAGAAATCCTGCAGCATTTGGCACTGTCTGGCGTTTCCAGGGGCCTAGAGGCTTAATGCCAAGGCATACGGCATTGCTAGCCAGACTGAAGGCAATAGAAGCAAGTACAAGGCTGGGGCATCATTTGTGAGGATGGGACTCTAACACTTGCAGAGAGAATGGAGAGTTAAAATGGCCAAGAAGTACGTCTGCCCCCAAACAGAGTTCCTACAAAGTCTTTTAAGCATCTGAGTCCTATTTTCTGTAGATGAACCGTACATTAAAAATAGTAGCATCTGGGGAGTAAAAAAATACATCCACTTATGGATCTGCAAGTTTGGGTCAGGAGTTCAGATAGTTGCAAAAATACCTTCTCCCTGGGAGGAAAAGGAAAACCCAGAGATCTTATGGATTATCCAGCCTCTATCCCAGAATCAGTATTTCCTTGGAGGCTCAGTCAGCCCTTTAATTTATACAGCCACACTTTACCACATGTGTCAGACTTGTACCTCCCTGGTAAACTCTTCTCCTTCCTGGCCTTTCAAGTGCAGGATCTCACCTGCTTGGATGTCTCTGAGTGATGCTCATAGGAAAACAAACCTTGAAACAGATGTGAAAATGCATCTGAGGAAGAATGTATGGATAGTACCCATCTGTCATCACCCTTTTCACCATCTCATTTTCTACCCTTTCATCTGGTGCCCACCTCTGCCAAGCTATGAACAGAGGAGCTCAGTGAAATGTGAGACAAAGGCCTGTTTAACCTGATTCTGTTTCTTCAGTGTGAGCTCTCCACTGGTCTTTACCTGACTGTGTGAAATTCAGCTTTGCTTCAATGAATATTTTCTTTAAGGTGGAAGAACAATGCTTAGGTATTTTGGGCAGCTTCCTACTGAAGAATTGGTCCACCTTAACAAAGGTAATGAAGATACGAAATTTCATGACCCATTTCTATTTATATAGAAAAAGCAAGATCACCACTACCGCCACCATGTGTAGCCAGTCTAAACAGTTGTTCCTTTCATTTTTAGCTGCCTAGATTTCCATATTTCATTTTCTTTTTACTGACCTGCTCTGAAAAAGTTAAACACTTTCAAACAAAGGGGTTTTTTGTCAGAGAAAAATACCTTTTCCAAAGCTGACATTTTTCCTGTGATTTTTTTTATATCAAGAAAGCTTTTGTGATGAAATAAACAGTCAATATTACAATGTTTTTCAGAACTTTGATGAAAATCTACATGCATGTAAAAACTAATAAACACCATGATGAGTTGCTGCTTAAAAAAAAAAAAAGCTCCCTCTCTAAAAGTACAAGAAATTTGCAGTGGATCCCTAAGGACCTTGCAAAAATACACAGAGACAGTCAGAATTTCTCAGTGGAAGTTAAAAATAAGATCAGTCTGAAACCAATGGAGTGACACCATCCTCAGCCTCTTTTAAACAGTTTTTTTTTTTCTCCAACCATTTTTCCTACATGGTAAATTCCATTTTCTATAGGTAATTGAACAGTAACATTAACCAAAACTCTCCTACAATCTTCTTAAATTATAGGCATTTCCCTGCAAATGCTTTGAAAGTCTCCAATTTCCAGTGCTTTCAAAACAAAGACCAATTCTCTCTATCCCGTTTCTTCAATGCCAGATGGGACAGATAGCACATTCTTGTTGCTCCTATTGAGAAAAGAGATTTGATTTGCTTCTTGCCTGTATCAGAATAGCCCCACTTCCTTCAGTAGAATTAGACATAAATTTTTACCACCACAAAAAGACAGTTAAACTTTTCCTTTCATTTAGTCATTTGCTCTTCTCTAGAAGTCCACAGAGTCGCTAAGAGAATCTGAATTACTATGCTGCTTGCCTCCCAGAAGACCCACCATTAACAGATTATTCCAGCATGCCCTCCCTGTTGGGGAGGTTGGACCCTGAAGATCTGGCTATGGAAGTGCACAGCTTTTTACTCAGAGACAAGCTGTATGGGGATGTGCAAATGGTGAGGAGAACCAAGCAGCAGATGGGACACACTGGCTCTGGGCTACCAGGCCCTGAGTTTCCTATTGCTCACCCTTACAGAGCTAGCCTCACCGCCCAGCATCACCACCAGTGTGGGGGGAGCTGCTGAGAGGACTCTATCTCTTTCCTCAGACAGCAGGATGACCACTGTGGTGCCTATCTTCTGTTACAGAAGCACTGTGTTTCCAAGAGGGGATTTTGGTGCCAAGGGACTGCTGCATAATTGCAAACAGGAAAGGGAAACTGCACGGCCACCCTCCAGTGCTCTAGGATCCCCATTGCGCATGGACACGAGACACCACCAATCAGCTGAGCAGTAAGCAGTATGTTGCTCCTTTCAAAAAGTAATATTTACCCCCTTTTGCTGGCATTCTGCTTATCTGCTTACCCTCTCTCTGGGCAAGAAAAACACAGCTTGCCACTCCGCTGACCCCTAGTCACCAGCCAGCCAGGAAGGCTTCCCCATGTCTACTTGCTTACAACTTTAAAGCATCATTGTGGAGCAGAAGCAGGAATTATTGTTCATAATAAACAAAGCAAATCATTACTTAATAAAAATAGACTAGATATGATTTACTGTAGGGGAATTTGTGGAAGAAGATTTACTTTAGAGAATAACATGTGGTCTTTCTCTTTTTCAGAAAAAAAAGGCTCTAGGAGCCCTCCAGTTATTTTAATTTGCCCGAAATCTGAGCCATGTTGATACAGATCTTTTAATTAGTATCCTCTGTTGACCTGGACAAAGTATTGTGAGGAGACTTCAAATCAATCAATTCCATCACTTTGACTGAGTGCTCACCTGTTCAAAGGTTTGGTTTTGGTTGACTTATTTTTTTGAAAAACTTGCAAGCAAGCAAAAAGAATTTTTCGCACCATTTTGTACCAATAAACCCTTTCAAGCAGCCATTTGAGCAGCCACTCTTGTCCTACTCACTGATCAAAAAGTCCAGAATTCATTCCTAGAAAAAATAATTAAAAGAAAAGAATTAATAATTGAAAAATAATTTTTAAAAATACTTGACTTGGTTGATTGGACTGGAATGAATTTCACCAACAGATGGCAGCTCTGAAAAATAAGAAGGGTTACTTTCCTAGCCATGTAAACAGAATGAAAAAACATAATATTTCTATCATTTAAAAATGTTATTAGTCCTGCTCTTGAGACAAGTCCTACAGAAAAGCTGCTGTCGAGTCAGTGGATTTGGCTTATATGCAGTAGAAAATGCTGTGCAGTGATACTCATCATCATGCTATGGGGTTCCCTAAGCAGCCTATACCCTTGCAACTTCCAAGGCACACAGGTTTTATTTCCTCTGTAGAAAAACTTTCAGAACCCAGAGGGTCAGGATGGAAAGGGAGGAGAAGGTGTGAATGGAGGAGTCTGTTCTGTGGGGTCTGTTCTGCCAGAAGACATGCAGAGTGCTGGCAAGATTCCAGGAAAAATAAAAACACCAACATGCAAACGTCAAAGCCTCAGAAGGAGAAACAGAATGGCTCACCAGACTGCTGCATCGGCTGCAGCACTCACCCCGGGGAGAGCAGGGAGGCAGTTCTGCCGTAGAACAGAGTACACACACCTGGCGGCAGAGTGTGCATTTGGACATGGGCGCACAAGGCTCTCTTCTAAAGATGCCTAAGCAGATGCAACAAACACCTACTCCAAACACCAGGGCAGCATTAGACATGGCCAGGATTTTGGAATAGGAAAATGCTTGCAGCAAAGACAGAAGTTTCACTTCATAGTGTGTTTTTCTGGTGAAAGTCTCCATTTGGATGACAATTTTTAATGAACTTCCAGGAAAATCCATACAAGGCTTTTTTCTTTTGAATCACCATTTCTAAATTAAATAATCATAAAAGGTTCAAACGTGACATAAAGGAGAAAAAGCTGCTTCTGCTGCCCTCAGCTTCTCATCCTCAGGAGAGCCTGAGGAACTGACTCAGCCTCCAAACGCACCAGTATCCTTTTTGCAAGATGCAATCAACATGCAAGTTCACTCTGTTCAGCTATCCCTGTAGGTCAGCACCCCTAAGATCACAGGCAGTAAGGAATGAAAATTGTCTTGTTTTCAGAAGAGCTCATAAACAAGCATCAGAAAACACAGGGATCGCTTTCTTACTTTTAGTTTTAAAAATGAAACAAACATTTTAACAGCATGTAAAGGCAGGGAAGAATTATGTGGTTAAAAGAGGCTATTGGTCTGGAATGATCAGGGTCCTGAGGCGCAGACTGCACAACAGGTTGGCTGAAGATGCTCTTTGAATGCACATTTTCCTTAGTAATTGTGAGATCAACATCAGACCAAGGTGTTGAATAAAGACATCTGGCAGCATGCCTTGACACTGCTATAGCTGTGGACGTAAGGGACATGGATGATTTAGAGGACAGGAGAGAGAACAGAAAACTCAGAGAATCGGCTCCTACCTACTGCTCATCAGAGTTCATGCAAATAGTGAACTGTCTGGCTCCTCTGAGACTGACTTGTTCTCACACAGATGGCAAAACTAACTAAATTTGAGGGGATAATTAGTTGGGTTGCCAGTTTGGGAATGTTTGAAGATCCCAATAGAAGCCCACCTACATCTGTAGGCACTTGAACATCTTGGGAAATCTGATCCCGTTCCCTAAGACTCAAGAATGATCTATAGCCAGGGGATGTAATTAAGCAAATGAAACAGAAGCATTAGTATCAGAGCCAATGCATCTCAATTTCCCCAATTTCTGGGACAGCAGACCACAGGCAGAGCCAAGGCAACCCATGGGCACCTATGAACTGCACACACTGGAGCCAGTGTCCGAGTGTGGCAACAAAATTGTGCCAATGGGGGCTAACATCACACACAGGTCACAAAATAGTAAAACCTAGTCCTTGGGCAATCTGCAGTCCTTTAGCAGAAAGCCAGAGGCCTTCCCAGGGGAGATCAGCAGGGGTGAGTGGTTTTCCTTCAGGGCTGTCAACACAAGCAGTTGTCACTAATCTGTTCCTGCTCTCGGGCGGCTGCAAACCCCATGGGGGAGGGAGAGAGCGTTTGCGTCAGCACATACACTGCTCTGCACAGGGCCCCTTTCATTAGCACCTGGGCACCACCTCTGCCGCCTTAACCAGCGCTGGCCTCCCAACCAGGGCCCTCCCCGCACTGCTGGAGCTGCCCAGGCAGATGGTGTAAGTGACCCACAGTCCTGGGGGAACACAACACTCAGATTCCCCTCGCACACCGGAGCAGGGTGTCACTGGAGTGCCAGGAGGGGGAATGACTATCGACCGTTTATCAGCACGAGGTGCGATCAGTCCACCTTCACTACCCACAGAGAGAGGGGAACCGCAACATTTCCAGAGCTGGGTGCTGCAGATGCTCGGCAGTCCTCTGCCTTTCTGGCCCCGAGCCAGCTAAGCGCTCTAGTAAAGTACATGCTTCCTTTCATGTGCAGGGGCAGCCCACTGGGATTCACGGGGACCACCCATGTCCTCACACACAGCCCCAGGTTCAGACGGAGCTTCTGGACACTTAGGCAGTGTGAGTGCTAACTGTGAAGAAGCATCCCAGAACAAGCCTGCGTTTTGCCACAACTTGTTTTCCCCATCTGTAGAGCATGCTGCAACATTCACACTGTGAGGTGCTGAGAGGGGAAGCACAGAGATTTTTAGAGGCTCCCTTTAAAAAAAGCTAATGGCAATGAGCTGAGCCAGGAACCTGGTGGGGTTGGATTGCATTGCCATGCACGCTGTCTCTAGAGGCTCCAAGGCGGACGCTATAAATGTCAGGGATTTGTCTGCCAAACATAGCATCATCTATCAGCAAAGCCTGCCAAGGAGATGGCTCTGATAGGAAGAGGTAGTTAGGTGAGAGATTGCTCACTGAATCAAAATGGTTCATCCTGAATTTTATGAACACCCTCAGCCAGCCAGGGCAGAGACAATCAGCCTGGAAAGAGATGCACAATGCAGAGGGACACAACAAGAGCACCATAGCTACAGTGCTGACTGCACCGTGCACACTGGGAAGGGCTTTAGCAGTGCCTGGCGAGCACAGTGGCATGCTGTGCCCCGACATCTCTCACCTAGTCTGTAGCTCTGCTTGCACAACTTCACCTCTCCAGGCAGCACAACAGCTGGAGCCAGGACTGCTGACTGCTTGGATTTTGCAGCTCATATGCAATTGCTCTAAAAAGCCACAACTTCTGGCAGGGATGAATTCAATTTTTCTTCACCCCACCCCCCTTTTTTTTTTCTAACCAGCTTCACTTAGTGGATCTGAGTTTAATAAAGTTCCTGCAGCAGCCAAGCTGCTATCCAGTCTAGAGGAACACACATACAAATACTCTCCTGAATGCCTACCTCCCAAGCTGTTTTCCACGGTTTGGATGTCACTGATGAAAGTGAAACCTTAGATGTGAAGTCAATGCTAATATCAGTGCATCTCTGAGCTGTGCTTCCTTTCCTTTTTTCTTTTTTCCACCCATGCTCTCATGTATACATTTTGCAGTCTTGAACCAGAGACAAGAGGGACCCTTGTTCCATTTCACTTTGCCTTACAGCACCATGGCAGTTTCTGGCGCAAGCGCCGGTACAGAGGCCCACACTTAAAATCCATCCGTTCTCTCAATCCCATACTGGAAGATAAGGCAGGCAGAGCACATCAGTATTTCTCAGCTCCTCTGTCCTTCCTTTAGACTCTGAACAGAGTCAGATCCCCGAGAGGCAGCTGCTGTGCCCTACCTCTATACAGCATCTAGGCTTTTACATGCAGGGAGTCTTTTTCCTCCCATAAACTGCAAGAGGTAGCTCCAGTCCCTTTTCCTCATAGATCTGTCAGACTTCCCCAGATGCTTTTAGTGGATGCAAGAGCCATTCCCTGTTATGGAGTACATAACAGTGAATTCTTGCTGTCCACAGGATCCATAGGTTTTCAAGTCCAGAAGGAAATGGTACAGTCAGACAATCTGATGTCTGGCATCTCACGAGCCAGAGAACATCATCCCCTGTGGTGGGGCTAGCCCAACCTTCTGCTGAGGAAAGCTGCATTTTAGAGAGGCACCTGGTCTTGATTTAGAGATGACAAGTGGTGGAGAATCCTCCACAGCCTCCAATAAATTATTTCAGCAGTTAATTCTCTTCACTGTCAAAAAATCTGCACCTTATTTCCAGGCTGAATTGGTCTGGTTTCAGCTTCCAGCCCCTGGATCTGCTTGGACCACACCTCCAAGAGAAGCATTCCCTAGCATCCAGCTTTCTCCCTTGGCAGCTCATGTAAACCAGGATGTAGTCCCCTTTGAAGCTCTGCTTGAAGTACATCTGCAAAATCTTTTATAAAGGGACTTAACCCCCACCAAACTATATGTGCTGAGTCAGTCAGAAAACAGGGCAGACATATAAGCCAGGTCCAAAGACCCCTCCAGCCTGGTCTCTTGACAGTGTTCGGAAGTAGCTATTTCAGTAAAAATACAATAACCAGGGGAGGCGGAGTGTCACTTCACCTGGCACATCTCTCCAGCTTCAGTTCTCAGGGGTTTAGAGGCACCAAGCTGAAGCTCTTAGTGAGGTTTATTAGCTCAGGTGTAGGTCACCTGATTTGTGTTCGTCTGGCTTCCAGACTGTTTGGAGCATGGTCAGATAGAGTTCATGTTTACTTGCATAATACTTTGTAGACACACCTACCCTTAGATAAGTATAATGGATGAAACTGCAAGGCAGGTTTTCCAGATATCATCTCAGTCACTTTTGTCATCTCATCATAAAGCTCAAAGTTCTGTGACTTCTCACCAAGAGTTCCCAGTCGCTTTCCCCTAAGGTTTCCCTACACAGAGCATAACCAGGACCATGGCTTGGTACCTATCCATTCACACCTGTATTAAATTAAACACAGAGAAAAGGCTCTTGGCTGCATCTCGGCCATCTCCTGGACCCATGGCTCAACATTTCTGGCTTAGTTTATGTTGCCACTACACATGCCCTAAATTGACAGTATCTGGTTTACATTTACGGCAGTTTATACAACTCCTCTGGCTGAGCTTTTGCAAAATTTCCAGTGATGTATACAGCCAAATGCCAAAAATCAGAGCAGATTATTGTGCTTTTCCCTGACAAGTATCACATGCTTCTCTTCTATGTTTACTATTATTATGATGGCACATAGGCACACCAGCCTCAGGCCAAGACCCCTTCTGTGCTTGATGCTGTACAAATACAGGGAGGAAAAAAAAAGTCACTGCCTCATACAGCTCATGACAGCAAACAAGTGAGGGCCCCAGAGGACGCAACAGTCCTCTGGGACATTGCTGCCTCCCAGGATGAAGCAGTGCTTCCTCCTACAGATGAAGGTGCTGGGCACAGAGCCCCCACCCACACTAAAAGGATTACTTAGTAGTCTCAGATATACAGATACTGACTGCCAAAGCCATCTCCCAAGCTTGACAGAATTTGAAATGGAGCAAGTGCTAGCAAGGCAGCAGGTAGTAAACTGCAGCTGACTAGCAGCTTATGTGATGTGTAGCTCGAGCGATGGGTGAAGAGGGGCTGGTTATCCTGGAGAGTACTGTGGCCTAGCCTCACGGGAGGTTGTTCTCTCATCTAGCTACTTAAGGGTTTATTTTCTGTGAAAGACAAATCTGAAATGAGCTTCTACACCAGAAGGTTTGGAGGAAACTGCAATGCAGGACTGACTTCAGTTACCACATGTGTTAAGGACAAATTAGATTCTTGTCCTGGATGGCACCAAACACGGTGTTTGGAGGGTTGATCTTACATCACTGCGCCATCTCTCTTACTAGTATTAGTCTTCTAATTTTTTAAATGAAACTTCACTCCTGTTTTCTACGTGGCTCCATTAACTGTACCTGCTAGTTCAGTAGATCACATAGGCTTAATTCCATTTCTTCCAGTGTACTGTCCCACATATGCTTTAGTTTACTTTTAGTACTGTATCCTTTTACCTAACTCATCATAAACAAAACACAGAAGCAGCAGAGATGGAAAGCATTAAACTAAACAGTTTCTTTTGGGTCATGTGCAATTTTCCGTTCATTCATCCCAAACCACTCATTTTTTTTTAATCTATCTCCTGTAGCTAATGGACGAGAGGGGATGTCTCAGCTAAGGGCAGACAACAAAGATACACCTCCCACCTATTCACCCTGGACCAAATACATGAGTTACTCCATCTGCTCTTGAACTGCCAGGGTTTACAAACTAAAGCTTTGAGGTATACTACTGCCAGTCTCAATGTGCAGTGACACACCATGCTCAGGCAGCCTGGGAGCCAGAGGAGGGGAAGCACAGAACCAGTCCTTCTTTCCTTCACATGAAGTTTGAACAGGACATGAGGCTTTTTGTTGCTGGTTGGGAAGCCTGCTGAGCACCTCCCAGCCTTCAGAACCACATGGCTGAAATCACGACAGTGAATTCCTGGCACCAAGCCCACACCTTGTGTTCCCCACTGAAGATGGCTGGCAGAGCACCTCCAGAGGGGGAGGCAGACTTAGGTCAACACCTGATTTCATGTGAGTAGTCCACTGCCAACACTCAACCACTGCATTTAGCCAGAGGACACATGTTCACTTAGCGTACTCAGCCTACGACATCTGGAAGATTGCTAGAGTAATATAATGATATATGAGAAACATACTGATTCTTACTTTGATGTTGCTGATATTCAACTCCACTTATTTGTGCCCATCCTTTCTCAAATTAACAAGTGGCACAGGGGTCAATGGGCCATGATACAAACTCCTGCAAATGCTGATAGGAAGCTCTGAGCTTTCTACAAACATTCTTGTATTGTTTCACTTGCAGGAATATTTGTGGAGAGCAACTAAGTGTGGGGAATAGCATCAACATGGCTTCATGGCTTTTATCACACTCATATTTCAGTATTTCCCCCCTTTAATAGACTCACCAGTCTGATATGTAGGTCACAAAGAAGTAGTGAATCATTTTCCCAGTTACAAAATGCAAGTCAGCAGTACAACTGCTAGGCATATCAGTACTGCTACTACAATACCCTCATTTGCAACCCTAGGATTACTCGGTACCTTCTGTAATAGGCTGTCAATAGGCAGTACTCCCTCATTACAATTCCCCCAGGACTTTGCACACACAAACATTGCAAGCTGTGTCCGAATCAGAATGTAGGGCTAAAGCCTTTGCACAGTTTGCTTTAGCTGCAAGCCCAGGGTCCAGCTCTTTTATCCTCAGCTTTCAAACCTGCTGCTTGCCAAGGTTTAGCAAGACAGTCAGCAAGGCAAGGCTGGCTCAAATCCCTGTACAGTTACAATGGGCTACCCATGGCAAGGCTTATTCAAGTACCTCAACTCTTGAGTCGTTGTGCTGGCGGTAACAGGTGTTCCCATACAAAACGGCAATAAAAATGAATACTCTTCTGACCGCTAAGAAAAGATAGCAAAAAAGAGTTTACTAAGTGACCTCCTCACTCCTCTCTAATTGCTGCACAGTCACTGGCTCTGTGAACTCAGTCAGTAGTCTGTTAACACAGCGATTAATTACAATACATGCTGAGTAAACACAAGTTAGCTTACAAAGGTACATAGGCAGTATATTTGTCATTTATTTGTAAGTGATCTGTAATAACTGCATTGTTTGGGATTTTTTCTTCTGTAAGCCTATAGCATTTATCCTGAACCCAAAGAGCCCCAGATGCTCACAACGCAGAGTAAAATCACACTGCATTCAGCGAGAACTCCAGTGTGGAAAAATGGGACAGAGCCTCCACTGAGCTCTGGGATGGTCAGTGGAGAAGCCAATTGTCTTCGCACCCCCAGCCACAAGTGTTCACTTTCATTCAGAGAGATAAGAAGAGAGGGCTCTAGAAAAAGAAAAAAAATACAAAGCAAGAACTTTACAAAACAGAGGTGGCAATTTCCAAGTCAATGGAGGGTTTGGGGACTGCATTTATGCTTCCACTCTCCATAGCTTTATGCTCCTTAACCTTTTCACCAGCTTATCACCTGAGAGGGACAGACAGCAGGACCTCAGCCCAGCAGACAGGAGAGGTGTTCCCCGAGACCTAAAGGTTGTAGGATTTGCCTCCCTGCAGCTTTCCAGGGGCAGTGATCATCATGTCATGGATGCCAGATGTAAAGCCAGCTGTTCACCAGAGTCTGTGTGGTCAACTGAGCAGGATGCTCCAGGTTTCAGGAGATCTGCCTTCCATTTCATGCAGTGCTTGGATCAAAGTGCAGGAAAATCTTTGGACTACCGTTTCCCCTCCCACTTTCTGACTGTCCTGTCTTGTTAGGCTGAAGGCTTTCAAAGGCAAACTGCAGCATGTGGAGGTCTTCCTCTTTCTCTTAACACATGAATATGCTACAGCTAGTCAGCAGATTATTTTTTAATGAAAAATGGCTGTAATATGATAGTTTGCCAGAAAATCAATTATCAGAAGTAACAGCTAATCTTTCTTTTGAAAACAACCCCCCCCTTTTTTTTTAACTGTACTGTTTAAGGTTTTTGTTGCAAAGCACACAAAATTTCAAATGTCATCCAACACTAAAAATTTGGGAAGGGTCATGGCATTTTCTAATGAAAACTTACATCTTTTGCATAAACTTTCAACAAAAACAAGAGGATTGAAATAATACCAATAGAAAAGAACATGCAAAACATAATAATAGGAAACATGCAAAATATTATCAGCATCTCTAGTTTGGACAGCACTTAGACAAGGGGATCCTAAATTCCTTAGGCAAATGAACTGTTCACAGCACAATGAGGCACTCTTCTCTGTGTGCATCTGCACAGTACTGTCTGCAATGGGACTATGATTTCATAGTACCAAAACCAACAAGCCCTAGAGCTCAATTTCATCTTGTACTAAACCCCATACAATAATGAACTACATTGGATAATGAACTACACTGGTCTCTTTACAGCTTCTAGCACAAGAAGAAGCAGCTAAAAGTTTATTAGGGCCCCTACAGCACTTGGCACAAGAGGACATTGATCTTGGCTGAGTTCTGTGCTGCAGTCATCACAATCTTGATGCACATTACAATTTGCTGCTCCTACTGATTTTATTTCTTTAGCTTGTCTGTTTAAAGACAGTGCTTTAAACCCATGTTTCCTCTGGACCTGGGGTAGAACTGTCCTTTGAGCTGTGTTGATATAGCTAGCTGCACCAAATGCTTACGAAGGTTGAGACAACTGCCTAAGCCACCCAGGGCTTCCAAGAGCTTTGGAAATCAACGTTTAGTCCATGCCAAGCATCTTCACTTCCCTACTCCTGGCAAGGGTGGCAATGGTAAGGAGTCTGTAGCCTGAGTGAACATTTGTTGCCTGGTACGGCTGCACAGAACTCCTACAGTGGCAAAAAGCACAGATGCTTCCCAAGATCCAGATGGAGGCTTCCTAATGGCAAACACTGGTGCGGGAGCTGCTGCGGCTGCAGTAGTTCTCTGCGCTGTGTGCGATGATTGCACTGCAGCTACAGTTTGGGAACCACTGTTCCTTACCACAAAGGAAGGATAGGAATATGTGCCTCCCAGGATGTGCCAGCCTATATCTTCATAGGCTTCCTCTGCGTTACTTACAAGCCAGGCTTCCTGAGCAAGGCACAGCTGGCAACAAGGCCAAAGCTAAACATTAATTACTGCCACATCAGGTTTAAAAAGTTATCCCACAATGCAAGTGGCTTGTTTTCTTTTCCTCCTCATACAACATCTTGTCACAGCTTGTGACCAAAGGACATCATTGGGGGAATACAGAGGGAGGTCTGAAGATGACCTCCTTGCACAAGGAGGTACCCAAAGAGTTCCCAGTAGTGACTGGGCCTGGGGTCTTCAGTCAAACAGAAAAGCAGATTGAAGTCCTGCCACTGAGGCTGTACTAATTCAGATAGAAATCAGGTCTATGTTTCCTCACACTGAGGGTGATTAACTACTGGACATAGTGTAAAGTCCCACATTTGGGCTTCTTGAAATCAAGGCCAGACCTTGGAGAAGGGACACTGCAGCTTATTCAGAGTCAGAGAACAATTTCCTCTATGCCTGAGAGCTACATTCAAAAATGGCAGGGGCCACCTGCGAGCACCTCATGGACTCATAACAAGTGTTTCCCATGGCTGAGGATAGAGGAACAAAATCTAAACACAGGCCAAGCTGAGCCCTTCCCATAAAACAGCGGTCACCTCTTCCAGGAAAGGCTTAGGGACTTGTGCTGTGCTTCCTGGCCCGGAAAGGTGAATTGCTGACCACTATTTCATCAGCCAACAACAGTGTCAAGATGGTGAAAACACAGAGACCCAAAAGGGCCCAAGTTGAGCCCCTCTACATTGCCTGAATTTGATCAAAGCAGAAGCAGCCAAAAAGGGTGTCTCTCTCTCGGTCAAATCTCCAGAGACTCCCCAAGGTGCTACCTACAAGTTAGAGGCCGAACGGGCAAAGGAAGGAGCACAAAACAATTCCCCCCTCTGTGCTCCTCCATTAACCCCCGCCTTTCTCCATTAAGGTCTGCTCCCAGGAGTTCTCCCCTGGGGAACCGCACAGCTTTCCTGATACAAGCACAACCCTCAGCATGTTGTGTCTTGCATCTCAAATAGGCATAGACAAGGGGCAATTCATCCTTTTAAGCAATAAGTTCCTGAGGGCACATCCCAGTTTTCCCCCAGTTCCTCTTCCCCGCAGACCCTTGTTCATTTTGTCAGGAAACGTCGCTTTGCTTGACTATATATTTACATCTCACACAGAGAATATCCCTTATCACCTCTGATGTTTATACACAATAGCGTAGGAGCTCTGCCCCAGCTACTTGCTACTGAGGGGTCAGCTAGGGCCTGATTCTTATCTCTGGCACTGCAACAAGCCTTTGCTTCCCACAAGGGCCATAAAAGCCCCCCCAGCTCTTCAGGAAAATAGCTGAAATTCCACAGAAGGACGGGTCTAAACCAGGCATGAATATGTGACCCTACAAATAAACAAACTTCCACGCATATTGCTTGGCCTTTTTAATATTTCAGTCAGCACAGGAAACTTATGGTGAAGGAACCAGACAATATTTCAGTCAGTGAAAGCAGCCTATTAGTCATGAGTTTAACAGGGAAAGCATCCCTAGAAATGCAGCAAATGGAAGAGGCAGGGGCTGGAAAGCCACAAAGAGCAGCTATGTTACCGTGGGGAGACTCATGTTCCCCCATTTGACTACAAAGAAACAGTGGACAACAAGAACAGTGGCAGCCTCACTATTAGTGGGGTAGCAGGTGACACTCCCAAGAAAGGCAGAGCCACCATGAACTTGATGCTCAAGTAATGCAAATAATTCAAATCCCAAGGAGTCAAGCTAGCTCTAACTCCAGGAGAGGTAAATTTTATGTAACATGCTGTGCATACCCATTAGTTGTTATTATTTTTCCTTTGTTAAGTTGTGGTAGAGGTAAAAGACTACCGAGAGCAACACTCTTCTAGGTCAAGCCATTTGATCTCAGTTTTAGGCTAGCCTGCTAATCTTCTGCTGACCGCATCTAACTAAGGATACAAACTGCCTGATATATCTTAATAACACCACACGCTTTAAGGCAAAGCTGCCATGTGCTAACTGCCAGCAAATTCACACATGTCAGTGTCTTATCCAGGACTTGGTCTCTCTTCACTATATAAAGGACTGTCTCACCTCCCAAATACGTTAGGCAGTATTTCTCACTATGAAAACTTGGTAACTAGCTTTACAGTTAAAATTAAAGTAGATCCTTCAAGAATAATATAATTCATATCATAGCTAAGGATAGAAGGGGAAAATTACAGCTTATTTTTACAGGAAATTTAAAAAATTTGTTCTCTAAATCTTCAGGGGAAAACTAGTTGAATTAAAAATAGGAAAATACGAGGAGAGGTTTCATTTTCTCCCTCCTCTCTCCCTGCCCATTTTTATCTTTGTGGCCTCCTTTTTCAGCAGAAAAAAAAGGATAGGAGGGAAGAAAAAAGGGAGGTGGAAGACTAAAAGAAGAAACAAATACTAATGCTGATATTGGAATTTTGAATCAAATAACTTGGTTTTCTCCCCAGGCATCTGGTCCAGTCAATATAAGGTTCCTAACAAGACACATTTTTATTCTGTTACATACTGCGGGGGATTTGGGGGGGGGGGGTTGTCATTGTATTATTTGGCTCTGAAGTCTCTGAACTGCAGCTATGGCCAAAATGTCTTCTCACCTATTCTTGTGGAGCAAGGCCTCTTATCACATTGTAGTCCAAAGAGATGGCATTCTACCTATCAGCTGAGCCAGAGTAACAGGTTTTTCTAGGTACAAAGTAAAACCTTTAGTTAATTTCCCTGGCTGAGCTGAAAAATAAGTCATTAAAAAGCAATAATTAAACCACTCTGGGGCAGAAAACATACTCTGCAAAGCTTGATGCTGCAAGGAAAAATTTTCAACTGAAATCAGCCACTGGATTTAGGGTGACTTGTAACTTTCTTTAATTAGGGGCTTTTGCTGCCTCCCTTCGCACACCTCCCCTCTGCCCTCCCCGCTCTGCCAAGCTGTGCCCCCCAGCATCCCTCCCTCTGCCCATCCCCACCGCAGGCTTGCCTAGGCCACCCTCTCCCCTGCTCCTACAGCCCAGATTGCTCAGGGCTAAGCACTAACCCTCCTGCACCTCTGCCTCACAAATTTCAGCAGAGAAAGAGCTTCCTCCCTTTGTCTGTGGCTCTACATGCTGGGCACCAAGCACCAAGGGCAGAGGGGTGCAGACTGGGGAGCCCTTTTCGGAGGAACCCCTTTTGAGGGCACTCCCAAGAGGTGTTCCACAAGCCACTTACCTCATATGCTCACAAATAAGGAGCAAGTGACCCCAGAAAGTCTGAGGGTTTGGCATTCAGGGAGCAAGCGATACCTCAAGCTTTGGGGAACTGCAACTGCTGTAGCACATTGCTGTTCAGCCCAATCGCCCACTGTGGAGGGTCATGACAGGGTTAAACTGGTAGAAAGTTGCAAGTAGCAAGCAACAGGAGCCTCAGACAAATGTACCCAAGGACATTGGTGCAGCTGGGAATGATACATCCTGAGAAAGTACAGATAAACTAGCAGAAGCCAGTGGGAACCAAGGTTAAGGGCAAGACAGCTTTTCTAAACAAGTAGCAARGTACAAGRCATGATCGCTGCGTGCGTGATCGGTGTAATGATTGGCTACCTGTGACATAATCTGCATGATGACTGGCTTAGCAAAGTGTGTCTGTGAAACCACTGAAGCAGCTAACCTTTTAAATATGCTCAGAAACAAACAATAAATGTCTCAAGGTGCACCACGTCTTGAGTCCGTGCCATTCATCCGCCACAGCCCACAGCTGCCACATCAGAGATGGGAGCACTGGCTGCAGCACAGGGAGGGGGAAGGACAGGCCCCCGCAGCCTCCCAGACGAGCACCCTCAGGAAGGGGCAGCACAGGAGGTGCGCGGGGCACCGCCCAGCACGGCTCAGCTCCAACATCTGCGCGTGAGCAGGGAGCCAAGCCCCGTGGGGTGCTGCGAGGGGCCAGGCCCCGTCTTCGCAGCAGATATGCAAAGGCACATCTGTGATCTATTTCTTGTGCTAACAAGGATTCCCTGCATGAAGTCTTTTAACTTCCGATTCTTGTCCTTGAAGATGAGGCTAATGATAGTCCTAGGATCTCCTATACAGGAACAGAGGAAACTTCATTAATGCTTGCAAAACCCTTCAGAAAACAGCCTGGGAATGAGCAAGGGTGATTTCACTGATAAGCTGTGCATTAACCTACAGTTTGAGGAGTCAGATTTTCTTCCTCCGTGTTGGAGGAACTTCTCTTTTGCCCACCCGGACTGCAGTGGGATCAGCTTAGGACTGAAATAAGCTTTGGGGAGTCATTGAACTCTGACCTATGCTAGAATAATAGGATGTGTTTATGTCTGACAATGGGGGGCTTTGCAGAAACCTCCATGAGCTCCATATGCAACACTGTTTTTATGGTCCTCCTAAGAAGGGAATTTCAAGGGATCGTATATGCCTTAAGTGTAAATTATGACATGCATTAAGGACCACCCGCATCAAATGGATGGTCGCCCCAGCCCGGGGTTTTCATGGTGAATTGAGAACAAATTCCACAGCCCCTCTGGTTTGTGCTTCCATAGAATAATATATTTTCAGGTCAGCAGAGCCGTCTGCTTCTCACACAATAGATCCTTTCTCCCCTTTCCCCATACCTGTCAATCGCTCTCTGCCTGGTGCCTAATTTATGTTTCACTTCCGAACTGTATGACTAAACTCTGGAAACGTGTGAGGATAGAACACCTAGGAAAAGCCTATTCCCAGCCATATTAAGCTCAGAATTATCACTGCAGAGATCCAAATGGACACAAGGAAGCCTTAGAGATGAACTGCATTACCGTACAACGTGCATTCAAGATGGCAATGCCCCTTTTTCAGAAGCCCATTTTTGTAGTTTACTTTGAATATTTCACGCTTCATATTTGCAAGGAAACATACAGAAGCATTTAGAGGTCAAAAATTTTCCAAAATTAATCCATGGGTCAAAGATGTAAATAGATACACCGATCAAAGCAGAATGTAAATCTCCAAACTCTCCCTTTTGCGTCCCTACACACTGCTTAATGCCATAAGCAGCGTGCAGACTATACCAGATGCTTTGGAACTGGCAGCTGGTAATTCCATGCAGATATTCTAGTTTACCCAAAAGGACTAGATTTATGACCACAAAGCCATGACAATTTGATCTACCTCACTATGTTATAGAAGAAGTGGTCATAGTTCCATTATTAAAATGGAGATTTTCACTGAAAGCTAAGAATGAGCTGCTTTGCTTGACAGGCCAGAAAGTGCATATCTTCCTCAAATTACAGTGCTCAGTTACAGTGGCAGGTCTACCTTATGCTTTCATCACATTCAGATTAATTTTAAATTTGAATCCTTAGGAGGTATAATATGCCATTACATTGCAGGTTTATCTCGAGTGATGTTACTAAGCTCACAGATTTTTTGTATTTCATCTGTAATAAAGAATTACTGAAATTTTTGCATTAACTGAAGCCTTTTCCTTTTAAGGATTAATCATTGTTATTGTTGCTATTTTTCAAAATGGAAAGTTTTTGTTCATTGGGTGCTGACAAATAATATTCTTCTGCACAAAGACCTTTCATGAGAGACTACATTTAGTCCTCCCATAAGCTGCTTGTTCACATCTCTCTAAATCTTCTGTTGCTGCATTGTCCCTTGATATAGATGCAAACTAGGCAGTGCTATTACACAGACTGCTTTTCTGTTTAATAAATCCAGGTAGATATCAGTATCTCTTGCTCTGTCTCATACAGCTTTTTTCAATATAATTTTTTCTCCTATTCCTTCCTCCATGGAAGGACTGTGGGGCCATTCAATAGTTCTTAGCCCCAAGAGTAGCCCCAAATCTGCTCTGGTGTGCTATACTTCACACTTGGAGCATTTTGTGGCAGAGAAAAGATCCTGTCCTTTTCCTATATGCAAAAAGGGAACAGATCTTCAAATTGCTAGGCCTTTTCCCAGTGCTCATCTGGAGAATGATTTAATGAAACTAGCCTCACATGGGACTGCTTTATCATGGCTATTAGACAACTGAACACATCTCCGAAGAAGGGCTGTAGTGCAGACCCTGTGTGTTTTTCATGCCTTGTTTCAGGATGCAGCTTGCAGTGGAAAATGCCATGGAACTTCCTGCTCTCATGGGAATTCTTGCTAGTTTAGATCTTGAGCAGTGGAGTCATTGGGCTCCCCACTGAGACTGTGCTCTAACATTGAAGAGCCTGAGAGAAGCTAGAGATAACACAGTGGAGACAAATCTGGGATTTTGGATTGCCAGGAATGAACTGAACACTGAGAACTAGCCCTGAGAAAGGACTGGAATATAAACAACTCAAACCTGAGGGTGGCCATCATAATTTAGAAATACCTCAAGATCCAACTTTTGCTTTACTTCCCCACTGCACCTAAACCGTGGAATATTGCTGTTACCAAACTGGCTGACCTGGATACTGCAACAAATAGCAGGGACATAGGTGAACATGTAACCTTACTGACCTGTGCATCTGGTTTCATCAACACCCAGCCCATCCGTAAGGACCTTGTTCTTTTTCATAACAGTACAGAGCATTAAGTATTACAATTACATAATTCTGAATTCAGTAGAACTGTCTTAAAAACAATTCTGCAAATTTCATCCTTCTCTCTCCCTTTTGGTTGTTGCTGCTGTTTCCCATCACTAGTTCGTTCTTCCTTTTCACAAAGCCCCCCTTCCCACACTCTCTTTTCTGTAAGTATAATTCACTTAACTTCAGATGTAGCAACTTATACTATATATGTTTTCAAGACTTTTACAGAATAAACACATCTTGGCAGTAAATTCAACTTACTGACAATTCACTTACAATCTGTCTCTGGGATAAGCACTTTAATTTTTTCCAAGTTAAAGCAGAGTTTGGATTTTATATAGCAAATATTCTGTGTTGACTGCTTTTCAGACTGCCAGCCATCTGTCTATTATTAGCATCAGTCTCTGACAATGGGAATATTCTGCTTATTAAATCACTGTTCAGCAAAGTGTTTAGGTTTTATCATCAAGAAAAAAGAAAGGCTTTACGTCATGAATGGTTCTCAGGAGATATGTGCTACCATTTAAAGCCAAAACTAATAGGGTCCTCAGAACTGACCCTGTTTCATATTTCCAGCTTCAAAACCATAGGAATGCAGGCCTGAAAAGGACTTGCTAGATCATCAGGTCCAGTTCTCATACCACCACATAACACAATCTGTAGAGGTCTGGCTCATATTTGGTTTCTCCACTTCATAGATTGGCAACAGATGATCACAGTGATTTTGGCCCCAAACTTGAAGGCACCAGCTTGAAAATATTGGCCTAAATAATGCAGCCAGTGCTAAACACTGGACCTCTGTCAGATCTGACATGAAAATCTCATCTACAAAACTATACTGCCATTTATACCCTCCCTTCCCTCATGACTTCAGACATAGATGCCACATTTGGGCTCTGAAAGGGAATGAAGGCAACAGAGTTCCTTCTGCAGCAAAACCTCCAGGGGTGGCTAATCTCTCTCTCAAAGAGGGAACATCCCTGTAGACATGCCCTGGGAGTTGCAGTATGGGCTCAGCAGCCACCTTTTGCAATCAGTGGAACCAGTATTTAAGAATCATGTAAGCACATTCCCTACTGGTGCTGAGGACCAGGAAATGGACCTGTCCATACTGAGTGAGGTCAAACCAGCCTTGCATGCATACTGTAAACTGTTTTTAGCAATGGTAGGAAGAATTATTAAAGACAAAGTAAAGAAAAAGATGCTGAATACTCTGACCTCAGCTTAGCAAAATCAACACATTGATTTCACATGCCTGAGCATGCAGCATTCCCTCCAAGAAGTTGGCCCAGAGAGGCAGAAAAAGGGTTAATATCCTTATTTTGAGAATATGTCTTTAAATACTAGCATGGTAAACAGGTGAAGAAAGAAGCCAGCACTGCAGACTAAGTGAAGTGCTAGTTTTGCATCCAGTTGCTGTTCAGAGGAGCAAGCCTATTTCCAAGTTATTAATAGCAGCATGGTTTAATAATAAAAGAAAACCATCTGGATGAAATCAAATGAGGGGAGCAGAACCACATGTGCACCAGGAACCCAGGCATGTCCCAAGCTCACTTCCATATTTTGGTACAGAAAAGCCAGAGTATTTCATTGAGAGGGGAAGGGGAAACCAGCCAGAAAGCACTCGAAACCTGGAATTCTGCTACTTTTAAACTAAACAACAGTGCATTTCTGCTTATCTCCTTACCCCTGCAAAGACAGCTTTTGCTGAATATCCAAATGCTAATGGAACAAGCCCACAGGGAAGGCAGCCAAGCCAAGTATCCCTGCCCAGGACGAGCTTTTCTCCTTGATTCTCCCCTTTTTCATTTGTCCAATGTTTCCCAGCCTGTTTCTTTCTCATTATGCACCAAGATCATCCTGACATCCTCCTAATTCATCTTGACTTGTACAACAGGCTCCCCCAGCCCCAGTGCCTCCAGATGCATGTGGTTTGCAGCAATTAGGCAGGGCAGATAACAATTGCTTCTCACATACAAATGTCAGGATGGATGTTACTTGGCAGGGAAGGGGAGTTGTCTGCATTGCTTTGCCCTTGAAGGAGGAGGATGAGACAAGATGGAGTAGCTCAGTTGCTGGGACAACACGAGCTTTATCAGCTGTGCACGAACTGAGACATCTTTGGACAGAGGAGTGACAAAGGTCGCACCAACCTGTACTGTCATCCCTCTACTTGACTGTCAAGTCCGGCAAACAACTAATCACCAGTGCTCCTTGAGAAGGCAAAACTAGCCAAATTAGCCAGCCACATGCATCCCACAGGACCGCTTGAAGGAGGAGCTTGTTTGCACTTGCAGAGGGAGAGACTAGAGGGCTGGCTGTCAGCCTGCATTGCTGCCAGCACAGACGCTCTCTGCCTCTCTGGCTTGCTTGAGGGCAAGGCACCTTGCTTCTCTGTGCCTTTGCTGAACTCCTCCAGCAGCATACAACTTTTTCGTGTAGGGATTTCAGAGATCCTGGTGACTTTCTGGTATGGTGCATTGGCTCTTGCTATAACACGAAGTCCATGAACATGAAAGCTCATACAGCACGAAATGATGTTAAGATAGTGTTTCTTGCATGTGCTCAGCAGTGAGAGCGAGTGGTTGAAAGCTCCACACACTGAAGAAACTATCTGAAAAGCAGTTTTGTTTTTTGTTTACCAAACATTCATACTAAGGGGTGCCCTTCTTTCGCATATTGGGGGGCAAAATTGGGTCTGTTCAGCTTCTACGAGTGCGTGATTCCAGCTGGGACAAGTGGTGGGCTGGGTCACTTGGCACACAACACGGCTGAGGTGACTGTACACTACCTAGGCTGACAGGCATGTGTGCGTATGGAGGCTGAGTTGAGCCATCGAAGCCTCTGTTGAAGACATGCCTCAGAGCAGGAAAAAAAAAAAGAAGTAAAGATCCATGGGACCGGAAGAAAGAAACAAAGCTGTGGAGATGAAGACCATGTGGTAGGAGAGGCTCATCTGTGTTCCAGAGACTGATTAGACATGTTTATATAAAGCAGCCTGCCACCAAATTTAATCCAGCCACCAAATTAAACCGTCTTCCAAGACCCCAGAGTTGCTATAATAAGACTGTATATCAGCTCTATCCAGAGTGTCACAAACAAACCTTCCAGGAAAGAAGGTAGAACATTTCATTCAACTTTTTCCTTTGCTCAGCCCTCACCTAGGGGACACAGGGTCATGGTTCTCCCACAGGCTGTGGGCTAGGTGCCGTACAACATGGCAGGAGACAGTGTCCCTTCTAAGGGAGACTCTACAGGAAACTAAGTGAGAGTACGTGGTTAGACACAGGGAATGCATCTGGACAAATGAGGAAAGTAAATAAAGACCTATTGCAGTGTAAGAAGTCAGGTCTGCCCCAGAGGTGAGGCCAGAACCCCTCCACACCTTCTGCCGTGGCAAAGGAGCAAGCAAATCCCTTCTGTTGGGAACCATTTGTTTGGGATCTCAGAAGCTCTGGAGCAAATGAAAGGGAAATGTTTGAGAAAGAAAGAGCAGTACAGAGCCCTCTGACTACACATAGCTCTTCCAGATTTACAGGGTGGCCTCAGCCTCTGGTATACCAAATCCTTCAGCATGTTAAATACATCAGCTTATTTTTCCCTTTACTGTAGACTGCCAAGCCAAGGGGCTAAAAATCACTGCCGTGTCTCCCTGTCAGGCTGCAGTTTTACCTTGTGCAAGCAGAGGAGTCCCAGCTACTGATCTAAAATAAACACCTCTGCACCCAGAGCAGCTGGGGAATGCGCTGAGGCTCTGCACAGTCCCGAGACTCGGACTGGACCTCCAGCCGCACCTCCCCATCGTCCAAGGCTGCATTGCACCAAGATCACAAAGCAGCGGAAAGCAAGGAAACCAGAGCTTGCTGCCAATGGCAGGCCCTTCAGCAGGCTTGGGGCAGACCCTAAATACAGACCTTGATAATCCAGATCAAAGACTATTTCATCAATCATAAAGCCAGAGACTATTTTGTTCATTACTTTGGCTTCCTGGTCAGAGGACTTTCCCCAGCAACTCCTGTGTCCAAGCAGATAAAAATCTAGGTGGGAGGGAATAGATTTTGGAAAAGACATTGTTGCTCAGCCTGCAAAAGTACTGGAGAGCTGAGAGCATCCCTGCATGATCTGATAGAGCAGTCGATCTCCACATCAGAGAGCTGCAGACTGACTCCAGCACAACCCACTCAAGTGAAAATAAGGATTTATGATGCAGCAGACAGAAGGTGATTACAGTCTGTCTTAATAGTTACCTAGGGAGTAACGACCTTACACAGATGAAATGGTGAGGCTATTAAAAAGCTGATTTACTGAAAATATTCAAATAGTTCTCGGAGAGCTAGACAGGGACATTGCTAGAATTGCTGCTCAGAGCAGCATCAGTCAGCCCACTGTCAGGGAAATATGCTACAGGAAGCAGGGTCTGCCTCACGTGATGTTTACAGAGTCTGTTGAGCAACCTTGCTCAAACATTGCCCAAAGTGATTTGTAAGGATGAAAACAAGGAAATCCCTTTTCCTTCTCCTGACAACATTAACTTCCCACTTCCCCACTATTTTTGTGAACTCCATTATCATCTGCCAAATAAATGTACAGCTTAGGAAAGAGTATTATTAGCATGGAACCAAGAGAGATTAAGAAGAAGAGGAAATGATGTGAGGAGGTTGCACATGGAGAAATCCAGTGACACATGGAAAGGGAAATTTCAGGGAACTGGACATTTCCTGGAGCAGATATTCACTGCAAATTTTCGGCGTGCAGCCAAAAAAAATGCCAAGTTGCAGGTCTACATGGAGTTCTTATCCTAGACTGCAGTCTGCCAGTCTTTTCTCTTAGGGCTGAGGGGATTCCTTTGTAGTAACCTAAAGAAAGAGCCTTCTCCCTAAATAGAAATAACATGAAAAACTAATCTTGTTTTGAATCTGAGAAGACAATACATCTCTATTACAAACAGGACTAGAAAAGAAAGAACTCTCAGAGGAAATAGCAGTAAGATATGAGAACTCATACATTTTGTACACAGTGTCTCTGGTGTACAACAGCAACATAGAGCTGAAAAAAGCCAACATTTTTAATAATTCAAGAATGAAAGGACACTACAACCAGAAGCTTCTTAAATGGTCACATACAAGTGGATAGAGAAAAATATATATTTTTTCTGTTACAAATCTCCCACATTTTCCTAGTCCCTGCTGAACAAAC
Organism: Apteryx rowi; assembly: GCF_003343035.1. Taxonomy (NCBI): domain Eukaryota; kingdom Metazoa; phylum Chordata; class Aves; order Apterygiformes; family Apterygidae; genus Apteryx; species Apteryx rowi. The sequence continues at coordinate 122,507 of NW_020450695.1, read as the reverse complement.
AGCCCTGTCCCAGCTTTCTGAACATCAGCCAGAATAATTCACTTACAAACTTCGTAAAGGATCTCAAATTGAAACAGGCTGCCACTTCTTGGAAAAGCAGGGAAAGATCAAAAAATAGCCTTGATAACTGGAGAAATGGTCCTAACCAACATGAAATTCAGTAAGTGCAAGTACAAAGTATTACCAATCATAAGGAGAAATCAAGTGTAGAACAGGAGAGAATGATTAGCTGTGCACTGACCGAATAGGCATAAAATGATCAAGCACAGCATAAAATGAACAAGTCACAAACTCAGGGAGTCAACAACACGATGCTATTGCAAACACAACAAATTTCATTCAAAGATGTATTATCACAAGTGATTTCACAAAAGCAGTGATTTCACTCTTCTGGAATACTCTGTTCATTTTGGGGCACTACAGTTAAAGAGATGCAGACAAACTGGAAAAAGTCCAATGGACAGTAACAAGAATGATTGAGGTATAGAAAACATGACCTAGGAAGAATAGCTGAAGGAAGTAGATTTGTTTAGTCTACAAAAGAGGAGAGATGTAATAGCAGTCTTATGGCATTTAAAAGGTCAGGCGGATAGTGATCGATTGTTCTCCACGTTCACGAAGAGTAAGAGAAGAAACGATCAGTTTTATCTGAGGCAAGGTAGATTTAGAGGGGATATTAAGAAAGTTTTTCTGCTATGAGCATAGTTAAACACTGCAGCAGGTTATCTAGGGAGGTTTTTTTTTTTTTTTTTTAATAAAAAGTTAGGGAAACAACCATGAGCATTGTCTAGAAATAATTCTCCTGCCTAAGTGCAGAGTGATGAAGGAGATCTCTGTAGGCCCATTCCAGCACTATGAGACTGCGATGAGTCTATGATTTTTCATATTTACATTAGCCCCAGGAAAAACTCACGCTCCTGGCTTCAACTGCCGAGAGAGGCTAAATCAGCCCTAACAAGGAACAAAATTCCATCCTTCCCTAAAAATCAGACCAGACAGAAAACTGACCAAAAAGTCAAAAAAGTCAGAGCAGTGTTATCCTTTCAGGTTCAATCCCGGATTGGAAGGATAAGCTGACAGGAATTCAAATGTCTTCAAACATTTGAATGTTTCCCCCCACTCCACCCCGACATTCAGACCCATTAGCCATTACTAGATATCCAGCTTTCTTGGCAAGCTCTGAAGACATTCCAAAGCACCCTGTGAATTTTGTTAGCCTCCCTTGCTCTCTCGGAACCCGCGTTTATATTTTTACCATGTCACCATAAAAATGTTGTATCCTTTGGGGAAGAAAAACAAATTGCAAATAAATTCTCAGATGAAATTTAACTGGGAGATGTTACCAGCAGTAGGGGAGACAGAAAATACAAGTGTATTTAGAGATTTATAGAATACTGTGAAAATACTAGAACAAGCAAAGAGCCAGACAGCAAAAAAGCAAGCAAATGAATTTGAGGAAAATTACCTAAAACAAAGATCTGCTCTGGGAGAGTGGAAGCTGGAAAGCAGTAACGCTGACAAAGACTTAGGAACAGCAGCAAGCAGCAAATTATGTCTGAGCTCAGGGACAGTGTGAGCTGCAAGGTGCTGCAAACTTGGGAAAATACAGCGCATGTGATTATTAGAGAAAACACACAACCTTTTTGTTCCATACTAGGTGACATCAGAAAGCTAAGTTACCTTTTGTGGGAAATTCCTCCTGCCCTGGGCTTTCTGCTCCCTGCACAGCCCAGCAACAGCCCACTTGGACTCCATCTCTTGCACATTCTCATAGCCAGAGATACTGGTTTCTCCCTCCACCCTGGCATGTCCAGTGGGCCCAACAGCATTGCAAAACCAGTCCTCACTCCCAGCCTTTATGGGGTAAAAATATTAGGTACATTCACTGCAACTCTCAAATCCCAGAGGCACTCCAACCCTCACGCAGAGCAACCAGGTGAGGCATGGCACAGCCCCCTTCTCTGCTGCAGCTGGGGTGCAGACGCGCCCTTGTGAGGGAGTGCAAAGGCAGCCTCCAGCCCCCGTGCCTGGTGATCAATTCCTGATTTCATTCCGTGCTGCATGCATGAAGAAAACCTGTCTGACTCCTGCCTTTGCTTCACCTTTCCTTAACTCCTCCAGCAGCCTTTTCCAAATGCCTTGCCAAAGGTCTTTCAACCCTAATGCTGCCTGGGGTCTGTTCAGGATCCAGACTTGGCACATTACAAGTACCATAATCAACCATATTAGTGAGGAATGGGGAAGCTGTCTCAAAAGAGACAAAAATCATCCCTCCCAGTCCATAACGCTCCTTTATTATGCTGTATGCACACAAGATCAAAATGCCGCCCAGAGGAGCGTTATCATCAGAGGAAGAGACAGAGCAAGACTATTCCAGTGAGCCAGCTTGATTTGCGGTTGCACCCAGACCAAAAAATAAACGGCATCATTATCAGCAAATTGAAAACAGATCAGGGCTGAGCAAAGGCTTGGAATAATAATAGGAGCCTAATGCTTCTCACAGAGGACACAGGTCCGGGGGAGTTCAGAGAGGATTTGTCATGATGACAGATGTCGTCCCTGAATATTTATCCTGTGGTATTAAGCTGCTCACCAAATGCACAGGAAGACTGAAAGCCAACGTTCATAAAATTCCTATCTGTGCTCCAGCAATACATCATCCTTCAGCCAGCACAGCCACAGGGCCCCCGCCACAGCAGAGGGGTCTTGTGCCTCCTGGAGGGAAAAGCAAGCAGACAAGCCATTTGTAGCCACAGGGGTGTCCCATTACCAGGCAACTCGCATGCTGCAGACAGACGTTGGCTGGTGTTGCTTGTGGTTTGGGGTTGCCGGTCAAAGTCAGGGCTGGTTTACCAAAAAAGTTTGCTGGGGGTTACGGAGAACAAGCGCTCAAAAGCCGCAAGTATTTAAATGATTGTTTCCAAAGCTTGGAGTTAGACAGTGCCTGGAGGCAGAACACTTTTGGGTGGAGGGTGGGATTCCTCCCGCCACCACAGAGGCTCTGTGATGGCAGGGACTGTGTCTGGCTGCCCTTCACCAGGGATGTCATGAATTCTCTCCATAGACCATCCACACCCCAGCCCAGAGACTTCCCCACATCTTTCCTTCCCTACACACAGCTCTTCCTCAGCCCAAGCAGATACTTGTTCAGGTCCCCGAGTTTGTCAAAAATATAGATAAATAAGATGTGCTTGAGAGAAATTTTTTTTTGGTAGAAAATACTGTTTTCTGCAAAAATATTAACAACTCTTGACATAAAGCTATAAATACATATTTTCCAATGTACCCTAAAATTTAAGATTGTGGGGAAACATACTAAAGCTTTTAACTTTTTTTTCCCCCCTTAAGAAAATACTTTTTCCATGATGCACCCAGACCTGCTTCCTGCAAGTGCCACCCTTGCAGCACATATAATGAGATGATGGCAAAACAAGGGAACTTGATTCAGTATCCCTGCCCTTGAGAGGATAAGCGTAAGTTTTGCTGGGGTTACAACAGGCAGAATATAAGGTTTCTGAGCTTCTGCAGCTTTGCAAACATCCCACACCTTCCTGCCGCTCAACTCCTCAAACTCCTGGTGCAGGCTCAAGCCACAGCCATTCCCAGCCCAAACCCTCATGCAGATCACGCGACGTTTCCTTTCACAGCCAAGGTTTGCCGACCTGCCAAGCTAGCCATTTGCCTGCCAGTTCCACACGGCCTCATCCCGAAGGAAAGCAACAGTTGTAGATTAAAACTGCTACAGAACAAAACTCCTATATTAAGCTAATGTTAAGGGCTGCTTCAAACACCAGTGCCTGACACAAGCCAGTCCCCACCACCGAACTGTTGCCAGCTGCTGTCTGTGCATCAGGCTGGTCCACATGTTCATCGAGACCTTGGCACACAACAGGATCCACAGCTCTAATGGGTGAAGAGGAGCTTTCCTGTGGCTGCAGAAACCGTGCGACTCTCCCTGGCCCCTTGAAAGCTCACCATCAGCTGAGGCAGCCCCGGCTGTCCCTTGGGATCTCAGGTGGAAACCATGGTGGTGCCCACACATCATGCCTTCTTTAGCACAATCCCAGGGTGGGATAGCCTCACATGTCCTTTCTGAAAACAGGCTCCCAAAACCTTGCTGCACCAGGAGGTGTCTCAAATCCCACAGTGATAACAGTGCTCTGGCCTACACAATTTGTCCCATCCAAGCTTATGCAACTTCTGCATATCTTATCGAAGGCCAGCAGCATCACTGAGCTGTGAGTGAGGATACTGCATGGAGTAGGAAACTTAGCAGGTATTAATTGATATGCCCACGAATATACAAGGAATTGGTGACAGATTCAGAGGAAACCCCAGAAATCCTGGATTCTGACATTATGTATCTCAGCCTAAAGAAACTGGGTGCCTAAATCCTTTGGAAAGCCCAGATTTCATGATCAAGACAGCACACTTGATTTGGGGTGGCAGAAAAGCCTCAGGTCTTCCAGGCAGCTCCAAACTTGAGGATTTCTGGATTCAGTTCCTAGCAGTTTGTTTTCCCTTCCCCTGTATGTACTCAAGCACTCTTTAGTTTAGCTTGAGTGACAACTCCTGTCTCAGAGGTGCTTGGTGAGCAGCCAGCAGAAACCCGGTAATAAAACACCTTCCCTTTGCTGATAAGAGGGCATAAGGGAATGGTATTGTGAAGCAACTGCCGTGGAGAAGGAATGCAGGTAGCCTGCAGTGGATCAAACCCCACTTCTTCGCCCCTCCTTCCCCAAAAGAGCCCAAGCAACAAAGAAGCAAAAACTTCTCTTGCTGGCATTACTCATTTGACAGCTGGATTTTGCAATTTAGGCTAGAGCGGCATGTAGTTAGGACACATGCTTACAACAATGCCTACCTACCACCTTTGCTTCCTCACACAGGACACCAAGTGCAGTGGGGGATACAGCTCTACTTGGAGTCAGGGAGGCTCACAAGGAGAACCAGGCTGTTTTCCCTGCTGTAGTTTTCAAGTCTTGATACAGCCTCCGTATGAACAAAGGGAGATGACAAAAACCACATGGCCACAACACACCATAACCTGGGGTGCTTGGAGGGTACTAAGAGGACTCCAAGGACATCCGAGCAGACACAGAGCTGCTGACCCTCACACTTACTGACAGAAGGTTAGGAAAGGATCAATGACTGTTTTCAGTGCGGGATGCCCAAAGTCAAGCTTCACAGTTGGTAAAATAAAATACTTTAATAGTAGGCTCACTTTTTAGTTTGTAAAACACTGCAAAACTAAAAAAAAAAGCTAAAGGGAAGGCTCCATTTTGAACTCCCACAAGACAAAGCAGTCTTGACACTGCGGTGCAGTTTTTCCTGAGCTGCTGAATTTCTCAGCTAGCCACATACTAGAGAACTCGTTCAAGGCCAAAGAGAGGCAGGGACTTCCATTTCTTTTCCCTACCATCTTGCTATTTAGACTGAATTAATCAAAGCAGTGTCCTTCTCTTGGTAAGGCCCTGCAGAGCACTATGACCTTGGGTGAGCGCCTCTAGCAGTGGTAGCTACATAAACAGCAAAATCAGTTTTTACAAGTCAGTCAGACATCTGGTTACGAAGCCCCAGTGACTTGCTGAATGCACCACTTTGTAACAGGATATCAGAGGGCAGAGCCTATATATGGCACCTCTGTGCATTTCCCAAAGAGCCAAAGCCATCGTATCCTCCCACGCAGAAGCACACAGGACGCCATCCCCACTCCAGTGGGACAGGTCAGACCACTAACACAAGAAAAGGTGTGGAGAAAGACCTCTGAAGTTATGTTCGCTAAACACACATTTAGGCATTTGGTTTTGGCTGTGAAAGCATTCATCTGGCAGCAGTATGCATCTGATCACTAGACAGCGTTTATCACGAACATAAGATTTTGAGGGCTGAAAAAGAGGCTGATCTTTCAAAGGAAGCTGAGAAAAATACAACAAGGTACTCTACTGCCACAGCCCAACTGCTGGACTTCATATCATCAAGCAAAACTGCTCGTTAGGGACCTCAGGAACTGGTACACATACTCCTGGAACATCTGACAACTTACACAGGATGGAGCTGGTGGCAAAAAGGGAACAGTATTTCCACCACCACTTTTTTTTTTTTTTAACATACTTTTTTTCTCCTCCTTCCTAATTTACTATTTAAATTATGGGAATTGCATGGAAATTTGGATATGAAAACAACATCCAGAGCTAACTCCAAAACATTCACATCTCTTCCTTTCACGTGTCTGTCTTTAGAGTCCAGCAAGTGGTGGGATGAACTCACAAAATGTTGCTTCCAGATCCAGCATCCTCTAATGCAAAGCCAATTCTGACAGTTCTAGGGGCATGCTCAGAGCACAGTGATATTTCCAGACAAGCAGAGATGAAGTGACAGACTTGGTCAGGTCCAATTTGGCAACAGTAACTACAATGAAAAAAATCCAAAATGGTCACAGGCCTGCTGATAATTTGGGATGTTTCAATTTGCAGAACAAGTTCCATGCTTCTCTTATGACCGACTATGGAAAACCAAGTACTCTGATCTTGTTTCACTGCTTCTTGGACTGTCAGAGTTTGATTTGTTCTCAAACGTTAGAGAACTCACATTCTGCTTTATAGAGACATCAAGCAAAACAAACCCAGATAGTTCCGGGAGCTAATAAAACCGAGTTTTCTACAGATTTCACTCTTATGATAGATGGAAGCGTTTCCTGAAATTGAGCATGGTGTTTCCCCACTCCCTCTCCCTCCCTATATGGGGGAAGGGCATGTATTTTATGATGCTTAATAAGAGTTAAGCACTCTGAAGTTTTTCCCCTCACTGGAAACATTAACAAGGTCTTGCCTGTCTATCCAGCCACTTATTTTCACAAAACATATTGGAGCACAGTTGTCTTGAGAACTTTGCTTTTCTGCTAAATTTGGATAAAATTGCCACCATAAAAAAGAAATATTGGGTGAAAAAGAAAAAACCTCACATGCACACAAATAGATTGATTTCATAGCCTTTGTTTCCTTGGGAACCCAGGCTAAAAATCACAGCAAAAAGTGAAAGTCACTGAAAATAAGAATGAGGCTAGAAAGCAAATCCAGATAATAGCCAATGCATCAATCAATGAATAAAGATAGTTCATGTTTTCTACAGCTCAGCTGAGTCTGGTGGGATGTTTTAGACTTCACAGAACAGCTTCAGCTTTAATTCATCACCTGACATTATTTTATTTTTAACCTGAAAGGCCCTGGAAAGAAAGGGGTTTAAATTACAAGAAAAATGGTTCACAAACTCAGCTAGCTTTATGAACCCATAAAACAGTTTGCAAGGTTCATAAAACCTCAAAAGCCAGAAAATCCTCCACCCCCGATTTCCTCCTTATTTCAGTTCCAGTCTTGTTTCACTCATTGTAGGATGTTACGAACTCCCTCCTCTAACGATTGTAACTTTTACACTCTGAGCTGATTACATTGCTTTCGCTCTTTTTTCACAACATCTCTATAGTGGATTGGAGCTGGCATTTGAGCAGAACCCCAATGTAATGAACCCAACCTTCCCGCTTGATTTCTGATTGTGAATCAAAGCTGGCGGGGTTGCTTAGCTTTGCTCTGATGCCAAGCGATTGATTTCACAATAGCATACAACTCCCTAATGGCTCATTCTAATTTTCTTTTCCGTTCTGCTGAAGAAAGAAAAACCGTACTCAGTTCCTGGGCAAGGGGAGTGCATCCTCTCTGCAGTACTCAGAGCTGAGTACCCCAAGTGATTTGGGAGGAATAAATGTTTACATCTTAACCCAACTGGCAAACCTGAAGCAGGCTCCTCCAGGCCACATTTTCTAGTCCAATAAAGCCCCAAAAGGAGGTTTGTACTGAAAGACTGTGCCTGAGAGAACCCTCCCAGATGGGCCCTGAATTCCTGGTAGCTCCTAGGACCCAGCATCAAGTGTCCATATAGCCTCTGGAGACATCTTTGGTTCAGGCTGCCTCCAAGCCCTGTAGCAGCACGCAGCTTCAAGGCTCCTGCAGGAAACATGGTGGAGCCACCACAGTGAAAACGCCCTGGTCATTTTTTCTGCCCATTACTGCAGAGGCAGATGAAATCTGGAGGATGTGCAGAGCAGAGGGTCAGCAAATGCATGAAACCTGCATGGCATTTTCAGACAGCCCGGTCACACCTCTACTAAATAGGCCTGGAGTCTACCTGAGAGCTGTTCCACCCCTCCATGAGAACTGGATGGTCCTAGCATAGGGAGACATCAGCTGCTGGAGTCCATGGAGAGGATCCACCCACACATGGGCACTTCCCTTAGACTTAGCAGCAGGCAAGGGCTTCAGGAGTGGATCTGCAACTTCTTGGGTCATCCAGGCAAGCAGAGACTACTGCATTAGCAGGTCCAGAACAGCTCTCCCATGACATTTGGGAGATAAAGATGTATTTCCATCCTTACTCCTTGTGAACACCTTGCTGGAGGCAGGCCCCAAGATCTGGTCCTGTCTATGGCAATGGCTGAAAACCCTCTCAAGGGCCGTGCTTAGGCATCTGTGGTTGCTACCATCTGAAGACTCAGTCAACTGGCCACCTTGTGAGCGACGTTCACAGCATCAGGCATGTGAGTTCTGGATACATTAGAAACACAGCCTGAGCCCAGCTCTCCTCCCTCAGGCAATTCAGACTGACAGAGGGATCTGAACGCTTCTGCCTCAGCCCTCCGACTGTTCAACAGCCCTGCCAAACTCCAGGGGCTGCAAAGAAAGCCCGTGATGCTATGGGGAGACAGACAGAAAGGAGGCTGACTCACCAATGAGAAAATCCAGCCCTGCCCGAGAATATGACAGGAATAACCATCAAAAAGAGTAAAATAACTCCCAGCTACTGCCAATAAAAATGAACTAGTTGTCTGCCACCCTTGGACACAGGCAGAACTGTGTGCTTTCCTTACCCCTCAAAAAGTCAAAACCATAGTTTTTACTAAATTTAACAAAATATACATCAGTGTAAAGTAGGCACCAGCACAAAAAGCTTCAGCTCAAACAGCAAGAGGCTGGCAAAGACACCAGCAACTGAAAAGCTCCTTTCAGCAAAGTCTGTCAGGCAATCCATAGGTGGTGCTGCTAGCTCTGCATACTGCCCCCCCCCACAGCCCCTTCTGGCCTCACTGGCATGGTGGGAACATCATTGCAGGAGCCCATCCTACAACTACCGTGCACAGAGTAGCAGCTCTGCATGAGCAGCCAGAGCAGGAGTCAAGGGCAGAGCTTTTTTTTTTATTATTATTATTTTTTTTAAATAAAAACCTACCTAAACTTTTTGGAAGAAATCCTTACATATATGGCACCCAACTGTTGTTTGGAAAGTGGTGAAATTACTAAATAAATCAAATACTCTACAGTAAGCAGTTGGTAAACAGTCTTGATAAACAGAAGTGTATTTTTAATTGGAATTTAATTGCTGTATTAGTCATTTACTGCACATATGTCTTGTATTAATGGCTTTTTTTTTTATTTCCCCACAAAGCACATTCAGGATTCCTCAAAGGAAAAACAATGATTCTAAAATCTCCTGAAGATGATCCAGAATCCTTCATGTGCAGCAGCTCCCATTGTGTCTGCAAGAAACACTGAGCTATTTGAAACATGGTACTAATCACAATCACTGCCAGCAGTCACAGACCTTTATCCAAATAGGGAATTTTAACTCACCGAAACAAATGAGTTACTTATGGAGAAGGAACCTCCATTTTGCAACCACCACATCCAAACAAATAGGCAGGCAGACTCTTTCTGTAAACCAATATGGATAAGTGGCTGCAATTTTCCTAAGCTGTCTTTAAAACATGGACTTTATTTCCAGTGCTGCCAGAAATGACCTTGTGTGACTTCAGTTCCTAGTCTCTCCTCCTCAGTCTGCAAATTATTATTCTGTAATAGGCAGCAGGACCTAACTCATATTACCAGTGTGCTGTAGCTGATGTGATATTTCTTGGAAAGAGCAAGGCTGCCAGATTCCAGGGCTAGAATGGGAGAGTACTCAGTGAGTTACATTCATTAAATAGCAAGAACAACTGAGAAAAAATAAACACTTGTAGTGTCTATGACTAACTGAGGCTGTAAATTTCAAACACTTATTACAAAGTCATAGCTCAGTAAAACAGCACAGGATGTGTTATGTACCAGAAGGTAACCTTTAAAGGAGGACTTATGCACTGGGGAAATTTTAAAGCAGAACAGGATAAACTTTACATGCCTTTTTCATGTGGTTCTTTTAATTAACCAAACTGTCACAGAAAATCGTCCTAGACGTCTGGATTCAATCCAGCCTTGTAACACACATGTCCAGTCATCTCTCCTGTACTGAAGTATCTGCAGTGTTGGTTAAGTAATTAGAATCTGAACAATTTTTCAAGACTTTTTCCAGCAATTCAACTTCCCTCTGTTTGCAAGTTTTCTTTAGGCAGACTGCGGGGCAGGGGAGTTATCCTTCTTTCATTTAATAAGAGTAATACATAACTTTTCTGAAGGGACCAGAGCAACAGGTGATTCCCAAACTGCTCTTAACACATCAGATACCCTGCGTAAGTAATTTACAGCTTGGGCTTGGTGACTGGTCATTTGGGGCACACAGCAGTATTTCTGATTGCTGAACTGCATGACCTCAGCTGACTTTAATACATTACCTTTGTTTCACAGTTAAACAGCAAAACAAAGTCTATTCCTTGGCTAAATGAACATTGGCCACAGGCTCAAAAATCACTCTCCATCAAGAATGTAAATTTTCCCATGTGCAAGAACTTGCAAAACAGCAAGAAAGCTGCACAAAGGGACCAGATGGTAACTTAGCTTCTGATTCAAGCTGTTTGAAGACAAGTTTCAACTTTATAACCACCTCTCCACATGACCATGAAGGGCAGCCACAAGGGGCCAAGAGTTATATTTTTGTCCAAAATATTGAGGTGTTCAGACCTGAACCTTGGCTTGTCCCATCATAGATCTGTGTGAAGGGTACTGGCACATTAGAGGGAGGCTGAGAACAGTTCATAGTCTGAGAACATCTGGTTCTGCAACGTGGGGCTGGGCTGACCTTCACTGACTGTCACAGTCCAGTCTGTTTTGCTGTATCTGGAGTGTTCTCAGACAGTCTGTCTCAGGAACAGCTTGGATGAGAGTGCACATCAAGAGAAGTGTTGCACACTTCTTTGTATCTCTGTATTGCTCTTCTCAAATTCAGTCTTTGAGAGAAATGTGTAAATGCAAATGTGTTTAGCTATGCAAATATCTGGAAAGTGCCTGGTCTGTTTAAAAATAGTTAGCAATAGAAAGACATGATCAGTGTCTTTAAGCTAAAAAATAGATGTGTACAATTTACAGTAATAGATCATTCAAAATTGTTGATTATTTGTTGTCCTGACAGAGCACATCATTATCTAAAAGAAAAAATGAAAAATAGAGCAGCAAGACATTCATTAATCATTTCAGCCAGTGGTGTACCTGAGCCCCATGAGTAATATAATCTTAAAATAAAAGAGGTTATAAAGGGTTATATAAGAGTCACTGCTCAGCATGATGAGTTTGGTGCAAAAAACAGCTGTGTCACCAGCTCTAGTTGTATTGGGTAGTTGTAGAACCACAAGACCCAGAAAGGATCACCTTGTTCATGAGTCAGTTTGTCACCTTTCTATATACTGACATGGTGATTTATTCTTGATTATTCAGAGCAGTCTGAAAGAGTAGCCAACATCCCCGCTCTCATTCTTAGTTTTGTTTTCAATTCACATTGGCAATTGTCGATGCAGTCTGTTCTCCAGGTATTCACCTGGAAGTGACTGAGACATGCCAGATTTACCAGCAGCTTCTCATTAGTGTCTCTTCCTTGATTATGACATCTGGTGAGGTTGATGACAATAACAGAAGAAAAATGTGAAGTTCAGTCATTTGGAAATGACTTAAGTGGAGGCTGTTTTGCACAGTATGATGCTGAAATGTTAGGAATGATTGAGGCCAGATTTATGGCTCAAGCAGTCTTGCATCTGCATTTCATTTGAGAGCAACCAATACAAAAAACACTTTTAAAAAAGAAATCTAAGCATTTCCCAACTGACCAAGAGCCCTGGATATTCTGTCAGCAATATAATCTAGACCTCAAAATGTTCTGCCTGTTGAAACGTATTTCCAGAATAGTTACATGGCTAGCCCAATAAACCTCTACTAGTCAAGACTGTCAGCATTCCACTTTTGGCTCTACAAGATGATCTTCAGTCATTGGCCAGTAAGAGATTCATAAAATGCTTCCAGAGAGGACAAGGAGACCAATCACAGACCTTTAGCTGTGAAGAAAAACTATGATGTTTAGAAGCAGTTCAGATCTGGCCTTCTTCAGTAACTTATGGTCATCCTGCTGTCTGGCCTGTTGAAATAATATTTCCGCCCTCAGTGCCCTCCATAGCTCAGTATGACAGAAGCATGCAGCCATAAGGGAATAGCTGAGGATTTGGTGGCCAAGCTGTTACCAAATTAACTACTTTTCAGAGCTGTGCAAAGCTCCTTTCATTTGTACTAGAGTTTGAGTACTGGATGCTTGTTGATAAATGTGTCTGATCATCAGTTTAAGGCACAACAGCGGGCATGAACTGAACTTCCACTGTGCTCATCACTGCCTGAGTAGTCTCCATATAGAGCCCAGAGCAGAAAGCTCAGTCAAAACTATTTTGAATAACACTCAATTAACACTGCCACATACATTCAACAACAATTCAAGGAGAACAGGTCTGATAATATAAGGGAAGTGATCTTATCTTATCAAGCACGCCAGAGTACAACACATACACAAGTGTAGTGATTTTCTATGAAAGTTAAGGTCTTAACTGAGTGCCTAAATCACTTTTTGTGAAAGTGCTCAGGCATGAGACAAAGCACACTTAATTTTCACATGTCCTTAGAAGGACAGAAAAATAGTTCTTTCCTGAGGGTGCAGCTCTCCTGCTTCCACACCATGTAAGGCGAGATGATAAGACAGAGGTCTTATCCAAGATACAGAAGATAATTAAGCAGAGTAAGTCATTTCTAAAGCAGTTGAGGAATCACTGCCAAAGGGATGTTTTTATGATTTTTACATACATTTGAGGAAGTCTGTGGTTGGGTCGTAAACCAAGATGCTGTGATTAGATTGAAAATTCCTATTTGCCAGCATTGCAACCTTTTAGCTAGGAGTCATCTGTTACCTGTCTGAGAGATCCTCCTATAGGCTGGTGGGGAAACTTATGAGTTTGTGGAAAACTCATGATGGTATTTTCTGATGGGTTACTTGACTCCCAGAAATCTCTTCCTCCCCACAGAACCAACAAGGTCCAATCCTGCATTTGCAAGCAGTCAGAAAAGAGAGAAAGATCAGCAGACTCCCCTTCTCATGCTGCCCTTTTCCTCTCCTATAGGCAGGAAGGTGGAGTACATCTGAATACAGATGATGGAAATGATGATGGAAATTCAACAGACAACAACAGGGGAAGGAGAGTTCTCTGAGCATATGCCTATTGCATATAAATGTTTCCCTCTCAGGTAAATTATGCAGTGCATATGGTAGTGTAGGAAGATCTCCACTAACCTTCACCCTGAATTTATTTTTAAACCAGAGCTCCTCCCTGGTCTGGAGGATTTACAAAGCCTCTTTCCACCTCTGTGGTCATGCAGGATTCCCAGTCATGCTGTGCATCTTCTGACAGGACCTGGAGACAACGCAGCTGGCACTAGAAACCCACCGGCAGCAAGGGAAGCTGTCCTGGCTCACTTGTGCCTCTTCCACTGTGCTGAACATTGGCACTGTAGCTGTCTTGGGCAAGCGGCAGCAAGACACATCGGTGGTGTAAGTGTCCTGTCAGCCACAGCTCATTAATGAGGCCTTGAACTGATAAACATGTCAATAAACAACCCAGGAGACAGCAGCCAGTTCTTGCCCACTGACTAGGCATTATTCCCACTGGGAGGATGCCTGTTCCCAGTGCTTGTGCACACTGCGATTTGTCTGCACCCTCACTTGAGGTAACTGCTGTCTGCCAGGGCACTTCTAAGAGCCAGAAGGGGGGGGGAACTAGAGCTACAACGCACCCCAGAACAGGACAAGGATGTAAAACAATTTCAACTGATGTGAAGAGGGAAGTTTTCCTATTACCTCGTACAATATGTGGGGGATATTAAATGTGTATCTTAAAATGCACTTAAATATAGACCCATAATTTAGTAGTGATGAGATCTGATTTTCCTCACTTTATCTTGGTAAAAGGATTGATCTGAATAAAGCAAGCAGAAAGCAACAATCAAATGCAAATAACACAAAACAGCATTCTCTTTATTGCAACAAGGGTAACAAGATCTCTTCTGTCCTTAAGCACGCAAAGGGAAACGAATTCACAGCCTGTAAAAAGAGAGCTTCCTATACGCCAAGGATCTTACGAGCTAATGCTTGCAAGGCACTTTGAAGGTAACTGATATTCTTAACTTGTGAATACACGTTTGAAACAAGTCATGGTTGTAGTTGTTGAATGCCAAATGGCTGAACAGTGCAAGGCAGACCCCAGAATATCCAACTAGCAGCCTAATTTGGTTTTACCAGACTGGTCTGTTCACTAAGATTAATGCAACCCCATTGTCCTCATGAGGCTTTCTAGGACAGGCTCCAAGTCTAAAGAGGAGTTCTCATGCCTGTGCCTTTGATAGACTGCCTGCCCAGTGAATGCTCTTGCTCAGAGCCTAATCCTGTGAAAGGCTGAACACCTTACCTCAGGCAGCTATGGAAATTGATATTGCTCAGTTGCACCCCAAAAAGTCTACCTGGACTGATTCACTTTTTTGATGTCCAAATGATATAATTAGTTATTCAGGACTGCCTATATGGGAGAACATTTCCTGGTTAGGCCATGGTCCAGTAAACCACTCAGACTCATTCATAATGTTAACCTTATGGGCAGACCACTGAAGTCAATGGCTGATCTCGTATGCTCAAAATTAGAACCTAAGTGCTTTGCTGAATCAGTGTTAATTACAGATGGAAAAAGCCAATTGCCTACAGTACAGATAAAGGCCCCACAAAGTCATTAATTGTTAGGAAACAACTGTGACCATTACCAAACATGAAATACGATAATGTCAAGATACAAAGTAATTTGTATGCATAACAAAGCTGTAATGTGAACTGTGCATAGCTATGAATAAAAGGCTTTTTTTGAAATTGGCCATTTCTCAACAGTTAAATGCATGCAGACAGGCTAAAGCATAAATCAAAGATAAGCCAGGAGTCCTCAATGCTGCTGCTAATAACGTTTAAGAGTCTGGACTGGAAAACACCTTTAAAATAAGATATTTTCATATCAGATGCTGTTTATTTTCTTCTACTTCCCCATTGGCAAAGACACCAACTGACCAATTTCTTTTTAGCTGGTTTCAGATTTTTTTGGCTGCCTCTTCTGATTGTAAACATCAGTGGAAAGCATTTGTTTAAAAAGTACTCTCCTGGGAGCACTGTGATAAAAGCTGTTCTTCAAAAACCCAGAACATAGGCCAAATCTGAGAAGAAATCATCTTTGTGTTGCCAAATCTTGAGATTTTCATCCTACCTCTTCACATGTAGGATGTTTTGTCCAGAGAAAGGTTCAGAAAAGGATATGGGAATCTCAATTTTTGCTTTTAGCCCAGCTTCTTAATGAAAGAAAACTTATGATTGTGCTATCTGTATCCCCTCCCCCAGAATAACTTTTCCATCTGCTGGACAAGTCTGACAAAATTTGACAGAGAGGAAGGCAAGATATTACGCTTATATGTTTCCTGAAAAATCAGCAGCTGGTAAATGGCAAGCCCTGAATTCACATCCTCAGGGACTCTGACCTGCAGGCTTGACTGCTGCCTCCCACCCACGCATGGCTCCAGACAGGCAAGTAGCAGGGACACTAGAGGAGGGGACATCACATGTTTTGCTTCAGGGCAAACCAGGACTGTGGTGCTGCTGGGCACATGGTCCCAGAAGGACCAGAGCACCAGCCTGGGGACTGGCCCCATTACAAAGGACAAGTGGTTTTGTTCAATATTTTCAGCCATTTTTGTGATTAAAAAAAACTAGAAAATTTGTCCCAGGCAATGCTCAAAATCCAGAGGAAAAGGGAAGGCAGCAACTGTTATCCTTCTAAAAAAATAATGATTCTGATGGCAAAACTTATCTCCAGGTGGCTGACTCATTTGTGAAGGTGCAGGATTAACAGTGTTCATTTCTCTTTGGAAATGCACATACTAGCCAGGAGCAAGCAGGATTTATTGTCCATGTTCCTTATGGATTTATAATCTACAATAGACACTAGCTTTGCAGCTGAATAGGTTTTTCATTGAAAAAGAGCCAAATTGAGTAAATACGTCAGAGACACTTGCAACACTTCTGACAAGGGGACAATGCCTGACTCCATACCCAAGCACATGATGAACTCTTAACAAGCTGTACTACTTCCCTGGTCCTGTGGTCTTCAGCATCACCTGAGAGTTCTTGGAGGAAACCAGTCTGTGGGTCATGCTAATTTAGAGCAGAAGAATTTGTGGGGCTGTTGCCCTGAATACTGGTCATCCTTTAGTGTCTTTTGTCCAGTGCAGTGAATAAGACAGAGGGATTATTCCTTCCTGTCAGCTATGTTATGGAGTTATTCTGGAAGAGCATTGCCACCCTGCCTGTTACAATTTTAGCTTTATTTCCCACCAGAGACATCTCTCTCCAAGTGGATTATTTCTGTGAAGTTTATCCTGCATAGTCTTCTGCCAAGTTCTTTTGTAGTGGAAGTCTGTGGCTAATCAGACAAGGCATTCAAATCACTCTTACATTTGGAAAAGCCATCCCTGCTTTCCTTGGGAAATCACAGCTTACAAATGACTAGGAAGTTTGCATCTTATTCACTTACCCTCACTAGGAACTCCTGGAAAAAGTGATGTATAAATTCAGGAGACTGATTTTGCAGTTATTTGCTACAAGTTTTCTTAACCTTTGAAAACTGACTTCCCTTCTGTTCTCTGTAGAAAAGAGATGTCAAGAGGCCCAGGGCTGAAAGTTCATCCCCTGGACCAAGCTTTACCTGGACCCTTCAGACAGCGTGCAGGAGAGCAAGGTACCAGTCTGCTGTGGGAGCAGAGCACTACATTCCCCAACCTCCTTGGGGAATTCCCAAACCTAAACAGTCCCAAGTTAGGAAGTGGGGAACAACCAGCCCAGGTGGTCTAGTTTATGCTGTCTGCTCTTAAAGCACAGAAGGGTGGCTAGGGTGCTGCTACTAACTGACACTGCCACACAGCAATCTTGCTCTCCTAAGTTATATAGTCACTAGCCCAAACAGCAGTGGTGACAGCTGCCTGCTTCTCTGGTCAGCAAATCAGGAGCCTGTAGTCTTCCCACTGAGCTGAGAAGCCAGTTGTTAACAGCCAGGCTTTGGCCATTACCAGATGGCATGACTTGAGCTGGAGGAAGCTCATTATCAAGTAACTGCAAATAGTTCATCAGGGAAATGATTTCCATTGACTGTTTAAAGAACAATTTACCACCAGGCTCCAAGAGCTCTCCAGAGAGATCACATCTATCATTTTGGGCTTGCCATTTCTTAGGAAACTTACTCTTGCACGCTTCATCCCTATAGTCCTCATTCCAGTCCGGCTGAAGAGGAAAGCTGCCTGGAGCAGCATGCAAAGCACATCAGTGCTCTCCTGTCTCCCCAGCACCCACCTTGTACATCACCACATGGCACTTTTAGCCATCTCCACTGCAGAGATAAGCCTCCAGTGCAGCTAGAATTAAAATACAGGTCATGGACTATTACTGCTCCATGTAGTCCCAGCCTCAGCACACAGAAAGGACAGGGCCTGCTTAAACAGCTTCTCACTATTTTCTTTCTCCTCCATTGCTCAGCATGGATTCTCAAGCTTTGCTGCCTGCACAGTGCTGTTACTTGCACTTCCTTAATTTTTATCTCATTTATCACTCTTCAGTCGGAGCCCCACAGACACTAAATTTAACAAACTCCTGCCCTCTAAGGATAAGGTAACATTACCCCCAGTTTACAGACAGAGCAGCAAGGTACTGAGGTTAAAGCCAGAAGTAGCCATGCTGAGAAATCAAGGCCCAGATTCATCTGCCTGGCTTTAAGTATCCAAAGTGCAGTCATCTTAAGCTCCTTCACACTCTCTGCTTATCTCTGTCCATCCATCCTTCACCATCCTGAGTACGTGCATGTGTTTTGGCACATTGATTTGTACAAAGTCTTTACACTGTGTTCCCAGGATTTAACTAGCAATAGCCGTTTAGCCATGCTGATCTTTTATAACAGTATCTTCCCAACTGCTCCGCAATGCTGTGCATCTCCTCCAGACAGCCCCAAGCCACCACACAACTCCTTCTGCACACTCAACACACAAGTGCTATTTTCAGAGGCTGATGACAGTGATTAACCAGCCTCATATGCAACCAATTACCCAACCTTTCAGGCAAGTCCCAGAGACTCCACACTTCACTTTGTCTCCATCAGGCATTTTATCATGATGGATAACTAGTCTTCAGCTTTAGTAAATTCCTCCTGGGACAGGTAACTGCTAGAGAGGTATGGACTGTTTGTGCAGCTCTCAACCATGTGTAAAGTGCAGACAAGGAATCTGGGGGAGAAAGAAGGCGTGGAGCAAATACAACTGGAGGAATCTGACCAAAACAAAATGAACAGAGACCAAGAGGAGGAAATGTCTCTTAGACCGAGGAAGAATCTACCAAAGAAAGGGACAAACTTCCCATTGCTCAAGTCCAAAGATAGTTTGGACAGAGTCCAGGAAGGAATAACTGTCCTGAGTTTTTTTGCACTGATTGTGCACCAAATAACTACCTCTTCAGCACAGTACTGGAGAACTGGGTTGCTATTATAGCATGTTTTCTGCATCAGTGTTTTGCACATATTTCAGCTGCACAAGGAAGCTTTTTGACTCATCTTAGTCTTGTTTGTTTAAAGGAAAGCATTATCTTTCTCACACCTGACTTTTAGAATCAGTCAGGCAGCTTTGTGTTGAGGGTCCGCAGTCACCTGCATTATGAAACCCTTCTGTAACCCTCTTTCTAGGCAGAACATCAAGATACACTGCACCCTGCAAATGCAAGTGACCCTGCATTAAAAAAAAACCACACACTATATTCTCTAGCACAATGTTCACTGAGTCTTTTTGTGTCAGTGGCATTTTCTTTCAGTTAAGACGTCAGAACTACAGCAAGCTAACAAACATGTTAAACCGAACAGCACATTCACGTCCTCGTGCTCCTGGTCTAATTGTCCACCTCAGGGATTTAGCCAAGCATACAACAGCCTTCTGTCCTTCAGGAAGCCAATGTAAGGCAAGAGGGTGATGGAGCTGATGGGCATCTGGTGCTTTTCCTACTGTGGGGTTGAAGCATGGCTGGATCAAACATGCCAGTTCTGGAGCAAGGAAGCGCCAAGTTCCCGTTTCAACAGTGGCAGGGTGTATCAGCACAGTACATGCACATTGCTCTGCTGAGCTGTGCTAATGTCGCAGCACTGACAGCAGATCTGAAGGAGCACATAAGTTCCCCAGAGACAGCTTCCTTCTGCTGTGAAATCTCAAGAAGATTTTTCCAATGACATTGGGGTTTTGCTTCTACTTCATGGGAACATTTAGGATGGTCGAAGGGGAGGAATCAACTCCTATGAAATCAGTCAAGACCTCACCGACCTCTGTAAAACCTAGATGTGCACCCTGTTTGATAACAGTCCTAGCAACACTGTCCTGGAAGAGCTACCACCACCAGCAAAGATGAGGCCCTTGTTCCTTAGTGCCTGTTCTGTATCACTTACTAACAAATTGCTCCAACATGTTGCATTGGTTTATGAGACAGACAAGTGTCCTTTGGGACATAAGGTGCAATTATAGTGCAATTTCAATTAAGAATCAAACTATGGTCCAATAAGGTAAAAAGGTCAGTGTTATATCTAGCAATGCAGCTGGATGGTGGCTTTGCACTTGGCTACAAAATGAAGGGAAATCCTAACTCAGGCCAAAAATATCCCTGTCTTCACTCATGATTTTCTGCCAAGCATCAATCCCAGAGCAAATTCTGAAAGGATATTTGCCTGGATTTACAGTTTAAGCAATGCATTATACACTTTGTTTTTGCAAGTTCAGGCTACAACTTCCAGTATTTGCAGGGAGTTTTTTTCCCCTCCTTCCCAAGTTTTGTTTATAGAAAAGCTAAGCTGAACAGATTCTCATTCATGGTGAGAGTGTCTCAGCTGTCAGATTTTAGATTATAGCAAACAAAAAAACATGCTGTCCTGGCATAATTTAAACAAAGATTTAAGGAGCAAACAAAGTAGACATGTGCCAGTTTATCAACAATACTGGGAAATTATCTCAGAGCACCTCCTAGGGGAAGAAGTCCAAGAGTATACCTGGAAGGGAATTTGATGAAACACTAACTAGGGCAAATAGCATAGAGTTCAGAAGGGAAAGTTAAGCCAGAACAACTTGTTAGAGCTTTAAAAATTCCCTAGAAAGTTCAGCATGCTTAATTTCTCCAGTGTTGGACAGTGCTTGACATCAAGAGTCCATAGCTGGGTCAAAGTGACATGGAATAGGATATGAAGCCAGCAGCTGAATACAAGACCAGCTAAAGAGCCAGAAGTAAAGGGCAGACAAGGTAAATTCAGATGGTGGCTGGGACTGAGGCTGCAGGGGAGGCAGCTCTGGAACTGGAATTGTTTATTGGGAGTTATACACATGGCCTAGACCATTTAAAGAGCACTTTTTTCCAATCTTTCCCAGAACTCATTCAAAGAGGTGTTAGACAACTCCAAGCAGGACAATTTTTTTCTTCAAATATTTCCAATCAGGAATATTTGCAGATGCTGTGTGATTGCTTCTGCATGGTTATAGATTCTAGTTATAGATATGAAGGCAAATGTTAAAGGATTACAGGTTTAAAGAAGTCCTCAGCCTAGTTTCTCATATGGGGTCTGGAAGTGATTGCACATGCCTGTTCATGAACACAGCTAATCACAAGTGCTGGAGACAGCAGCAAGCTTTCCATCCCAGCCCCCTTTGGAAATATCTCTGCCTTTGGTTGGGATCCTATTTATCCTATTAAGTTTTTGGCAGGTACAAAATGAGAAACTGGTTTTAAAACCGGGCCAACTAAAAGGTCAGACACTTCATTGCTCATGTCAGCCAACCATGACATGTTATCCAATTTAAGTGTAAATAGCCTTTTAGGCTTTAAAACCATCTAAGGAGGCATCCAAGGGAACAGCATCTCAATGCATCTGACTCCAGAGACAAAGGACACAGCCCAGGGAAGCAAAGGCTGAGAGAGTTATGAGAACAATGAATTTCCCATTGACTGGAAGAGTAAGGCCCTTCTAAATAGGCAGAATCCCCAGAAATAATGGGTGTTCATCTGATGTCCACTAGAAAGATTCCCTTAGACCAGCTAAGAAGAAACTGGGCACAGAACTGTGCCAAAGAGATCTGGACAGAGATAAAATGGGTCTCAAAGATTACATGAAAAGCATTATGTAAGGCTGAATATAACGCCCCTAGTCATTGTGGAAAAGGAACAAACCCTGGAAAAAAAAAAACTGGCATGATTTTGCCTAGGAAAGAATATCTGAGAAATTGTAACAGGCATAGGGTTGCACTACTGTCAGTGTCCTCAGCACAACTGACAGCAGATTTTGCTTAAAATCATACTGATTTACTCTGTTCCTTCTAACACATTGCAACATACTCACCCTGTTCAACAATGATGATCAAAATGTTAAATTGATTAGCTGAGATTTGTCTCTTGTCCAGAACTGGCTTCCAGTAAGCCTTTGACAAAGTAGAGAGAGAACCTCTGTAGCAGATTTTAGATCTGCTATCCCTGACTTATACAGTCTTTCCAGAAGTCTGGAATAAATAGCCAAAGACACTGATCTCTGAGCAGGAATTAACTGACCAATTTGATCTTACTCACGAGAGTTGCATTTATCTGAATTACTGTTGACTTCACTGTGAAAGACAGACATGGAAAATGGTATTCCACAGAACTGCCTGATGGTTTTGACTGGTAGCAATATATGTTCCCCAAATAGACTCACAAGCAATTGATCTGACAAATGCAGAAGCAGGTCCATCACTGTCAATAACAGGTTTAGAAGACAATAAAACCATGGAAGAAACTATCATATTGGAAAAAGGCACTTTAACCTGCCGATGAGTTCACTTTCATAGGCAACACCTTTTGTAAGCTTAGAAAATACTCTGAATGTATAACATCTTGCGAGAAAGAGACAAGTGCTGATTTCTAGAGTCTCACACCACTCTAACCTTATCAGTGTCAGCATGGAGATATGTCTTTAGCAGCAATGCAGGAACAATATTCTGTCCAGCTCTCTGTAAGTATGCTGGAGCTAGAAACAAGCAAAACAAGGAGTGTAAAGTCTGTGAGCATGTCCAGCTGCCCACAGCTGCACAAGATGTGGAGGAGAAAGCCGCCTCATTTCAAAGGTGCTGTACGAAAGACTCTCCATGTAAGCTCTGCTTTGGTGATCCCCCAGCCAAAAGGAAGGGAGGCTAATCCTTAGGGATCCAAAGTGGAGGCAGCAGCTTTAATTTGTTCAGTTTGCTGGTCTATCAAGAAACAGCCCAGAACAGAATTGGCTGGCAATTCCCAGCCTTCTGCACCTGACAGTGCAAGAAGCCAATTGGTTTGGATATCTTGCCATTTCCAGTTTGATGTGACATAGGAAACAAAACTTCCCCTCCTTGTCCTGACTGCTATTTGAACCCAGGTTCTTAAATCCCAAAGGAAGAGGCTTCATTAAAGATGCTGACTTCCTGACTCTATAAGACACATACCAAACAACACCCAGAGCTCTAGCTAATTAACCTATTATCTCTTAAGCTCTCTGCCCTTATGCTGGAATCACACCATGAAAATGCTGTTCTTGCTCCCGCACCTGGTTTTCCATCCTGCCCCTGTGATCCTAGTGCCTCTGGCAGAGTCTGAATTTTTCTCTCCTCCCTTGCTCCTCTGCAGCCTCACAAACAGATGTGGAGCTCCAGGCTCAGGGCTGCTTTGCTCTTAATTTCACTCAGACTGAAGAGTTGCATCAGCAACTGACAACTATTTGGTTGTATCTTGTTTTCAATGGTTTGACTTCCATATGTGTGATCAATTGAGAAGTGTTCACAGCTGCTAAAAAAAACAGGCAACAGCAAGCCTACAACTTGCCACATAGATGCAAAAAAAAAGAGTCAGAGTCAATTTCTCAACAGGAATGCCTCAAATCACATTTAACACAGGAATCAGTCCAGGAAGCCAAGCTGCTATACACAAACCATAAACCATCTGTCAACACCCAGACCTGGTCCTGCCCAATTTTAAGTGACCCAGACCCACGGTTCTGGTGAAACTCCAGAGCTTTGTCAACATTTCCTAGCCTGCCCATCTCCAGCTGTGAATATACTGACAACTGTCTTCTTCAGTCCGTATTTCAAAGGCAGAAGCTGGGAATGTGTCATTCACTGCTAAAGCCTTCCTCCCATGGAGGTACCCACAAGGTCTCTGACAACAAACAGCAGCTCACTGTCATTCTCATTACATGGGCAAACAAATTTGCTGAGCATGAGAAAAGTTTGTTGCTCCAACAACTTCCTGAAGTACCTGCGTGCAGGCATAGCACGCTGGCTGGTACATGCAAGACACCAGCAATTTCTGAGAATACAATACAGAAAGTAATCCAACACCTGCAGCAAGGAATAAGAGGATGAATTCATTTTATACAATTTAAGTTAAAAAGTCCTTATAACTCTTGCTTGAAATGCTCAGAAAGACTGGTGAAGTATAGCATCCATGGAAACATATTCTTGTTTCTGGACAGACAGGTTGGTTTAATACAGTCCTCAGCACATCAGCTGCATACAGTTAAGTGGGCTCAGCTCAGAGAGCCAGTGCAAAATCAGTATAAATGGAAAGCAGGCTCTAGGGGTGTATGTCATGGACTTCGGACATAGCCTTATTTGTACAGTCTTCATCCAAGCTTCAAAGCCCTTTAAGATTATTCACAAAGTAAAAATAAATGACATAAGATAACTGAGCAAATGCTTACAGTATAAAAATGACTACAATATGCCCATTGCTTCCCATCTGGTTAAACAGTGGTAGATAGCAAAGTTTCCAAATTTCCTTAAAATCTTGGAGTGCTGCAGGGGTAACATGATGGATTTAGACTCAAGACACTGATGAACTACCCAAGAAAACAAAGTCTTTGATTTACACTCAAGTAAATCTTCCTCTGGAAGAATCTGCCCAGCTCTGAGATAACATGTAGATATTCTTTACACAGCCTAATATAAACAAATCCTCCATGTGCAGTGAATAGTGGGGCAATGAAGAGGAAAGCTGTTTGGGAGCATGCACTTTCCAGGGAACAGAAAAACACTTTGTCATTCACTCTGAGTTTGTCTTTCAGAAGTGCTGCCAGGGCACTGAGTGTTTGATGTAATCAGTCTGCTACCAAGAGCTTCATTTAAGCACAGAAAGCTTCCAAAAGAGCCTGCATCACTGGGTGATTCCCAAAACAGGGAGTCTGGGAACCATCACCTCGCCCACTGCTGCTCTCCCTCAGCTAACCATGACAGGACAACTGCGCTGAGGGCTCTAGTCTGATGCAGATGGGGTGTGCTTGTGCAGCCACATAAACTGGCATTATTGGTCCCAAGGAGATCCAAGGCTATGAAGGCAGCTTGGCAATTATTTTATTCCCAATTTTTTTTCCAGCAGTAAAAGAAATAAGCTTTAACAACTCAGCATTATGCACATTCTTTGATCTTCTACCTTCAGCAGCATGAGCTGCTACGTTTCATTTTCTGATGTTTCAGTCCCAGTACTGGATTGCTGGAACAGGCCACAGTATTGCAGCGTGGACTAAGGTGGGATGGATTCTCGTTTAATCAGCACAAACCTTATAGAATTCAGGTTTTTCCTCTAATCCCAATTTTATGAACCTTAAGCCTAACCTCAATGCTAATCTACTCCCTGCTGGTTCTGGCTGGGCATAGCTCTTTGCCCTTGCACTCCAACTTTGGCTGTTCAAGGCCAGCTATCCCCTGGGCCTCCACCCCCCCAGGCAGGCCTTGTACAGAAGAGATGCTCTTTGTCCAAGGAAGGAGCCAGCTTCCCTCAGGCTGGTTTTGAGCACAGCCTTTGCTGCAGAGCCCATCATCTGCAGGCTGTGAGCACAGGTGCTGAGCTCTGAGGGAAAGATCTTAACTCCACAATTGTCTGCTTCAAAACCCCTGCTGCATCTGTTAAAGTTTGTTTGTTTTTCCACCAGCAATGTTTTGGGAACAGCTGAGCACTCGGATTACCCTTTCCCTTGGACTGAAAACCAAGCAAATTCAGCTAGCGCAAACAGCTGCTCCTTGATTTAGGAGGAACAATGTTTTGCATCTGGCAAGGCCCCTCCTCAAAAGCACAGCAAGAAAAAAACACTTGGATAACAGACAGTTTACACAACAAAAGGCACTTGGAAATAAAACCAAAATACTTTACATGCATACTGATTTCCCCGCAGCCAGGTTCTTCTGGATTTCCAACCCACATATTTTTCCCAGGCAAGAAAAAGCTATTACTCTCTTCTTGGATCTGCTTGACCCCAGTCATACAATCCTCCTCTTCCTAAAGAGGCACACTTCTTACTGGGATAGCCAGATAAAACCCGAGTTAACAATATGGGTTCTTCGAGCAGCTCCCGCACAGAGTCTGCCCAGCAGATCCCTCACCCTCAGCAAAGCCTTGCCAAGTGACTGCATGTGCATTGCCTCTGTATTGCACCATAAGCACAATTAGAGCTCACATTTAATGAGTGACAATATAACTGTATTTGGCACTGTCTGACGAGCACTGGCATCTTTTCTCATGTCAATACGCTGAACAGCCTCAGACCAGTTTGAAGCAATCATTATTGCAATCTTTGCAGAAACGGAGGCACAGGCTACGCTGACTTGCCCAGGGCCATCTCAGAGTCACAGAGATTCAGAAAGGGAACCCAGATCTGCCAGTTCTCAAGATCCTGGTTTTGCCAAATGATCTTATCATAAGCAAAAGTACTAGGATAGGAAGTGAGCCAAGTCTTAAAGCTGTCAAATCTATTCAATTTCAGGCAGGTCTCAGCTGAAGATGAAACACAGCACTGCCAGGAGGGAATCTCATCATGGGCTGTCATTGGCAGAAACCATGCAGACTGCCATTCAGGGCCGCTGCCAGCTTCGCACACCCGAAACACTGAACAGCTCCATGCCACGCTCCTGTTCAGCAAGAGCGGCACAAACAGCCTGGAGGTCAGACACCAGCACATTATGTGGAAAGCAAAAAAGTTAAATGAAATAATTCATATCAGTTGTTTTACAATGCCAATAGGCTTCTCTGTCACCCACTGCACCAGGAAGGAGTGGTGGGGAGAGCAGTGCAAGAAGCCATAGGAATGGATCCCATCTCCAGCAAAACAGGAGTTCCCATTGCAGCAGTCCAGCTGACTGCTTAATAGGGAGATCCTGGGCTTGGGGAGTTCCCAGACAAGTAAGGCATTGAGTTCACAACATGCCTAGATTTACCTCCATCCCAGAGGGCCACATTTCCTGTACTACAAACCCCACAAGAAGGGGAAATTAGTTTTTTCCTTCATCAATGTCTGGCTCTGTTCCAAAGGCTTTGGCTTTTTGACCATGTGTGTGTTTCCCTGGGGACCCTGTTTCCTATAGGTCTATGTTCTCCTCAAACCCAGCCCTCAGCTGAGTAGGGTTACAAGAGGGGCCTTAGTCACATCTCCAGGAGGTCTCCAAGTTTGATACTAGCCAGGAGTCCCCCACAGACCAGCCTAGCTCCACATCAGGCACAGAAAACCTTACTGGCAGATCCCCTCAAGGAAAAGGCAATTACATACCAGCTAATCTGCAGTCGCCAAGAAGGCTGAGCTTGCGAGAGGCAGGACCACCGCAGAGCAAACAGCGCAGCTCTGCAAGGGTAGCTCTGGCCACGCAATGGTGCTTCTTGCCAGCACCACAGCAAGTACAGCCTCACAGAGCAATGTCCTGGTGGGCACAGCCTCAGTCAGCAAGGCCTGGGGTCAGACCCAGGAGTGCTCTGCTCCCTCTGGAGGGGGGCATGAGGGCAGGAGTCAACCCCAGTGTGCCCACGTGAGCCAGTGACTGCATACACCACAAAAGCACCAGTCCAGACCCAGAGGCTGAGACTCTTCATTTGGAAAGTACCAAGCCCCAAAGCCACAGCACAGACTCCCACCAGCTTTCACATGTAGGAAGGCAGACTCCCCTCCTCCCAGATAGTTTGGCTGACACCTCTCCCCTGCCTCCAAATCCTGAGACTTAGCCAAAATACTCATGGGGGAGGAGCTGGACTTCCCCCCTCCCCCCCAATAATTTCACATTGTAAAGTCAGTGAGCAGCAAAATAAGCTCGAGAAAAATTTCATGACATGACCCAACCCCTGGAGCACGTTGTCAACACATTAATTCACTTCAGCAGAAAGTTTTTAACTGGTTCTGACCTCCAGTGTCAGACAGACCTTCCTGAAGAGCCACATCACCTGGCAGCTTGATCCTGCTCTGTTCATGCAACACTCTCAAACATTACAAGAGCCAACAGCAAGAGCACACATTAGCTTCTTAAAAACTGTTTGCTACTTCTGTCTGTAGATACTTCCCATACCCTAACATTAACCTTCCAGCTCCTTGCCATCCATGGAGAAATCACTTAGGAGTAGATATGACCATCCTTTATTGGAAGTAGCTCACTTAAAACAAGCCTATGAAGAAAGTCTTCATCTTGAAAGCTGGCATCATTGCAGGAGGCAGATAAGACTATATTGGCTAGCAAGTCTGAATTTCTTGAATAGCACACAGCTGAGCCCAAAGGGGCTAGATAACATTTGCTTTGCTGATGATGCAAGTCAAGCATACCACCCAGCAAGCGTGCTTGATAGCACAGAGGTGATGGGAGTGTGGTTGCAGAGGGTAAAGCAAGCAAGGGTTCAGAAAATAAACAGATAAAGTTGAGGTTGTAAAACAGCGCTAACTGTGCTCTGTGTGATCTTGGGCAACTCAGTTCACTTCTACATACGTCTTAACTGTCCTGACTTAAAAAAATAAAATTTACACATACAATAGAAAATTGATGAGTAGAACAGTAGATGTAGATGTTGCCTTCAAGGGTTCTCATGCACAGCAACATTTAATATGCTTTGGTGCTATTTATACTCTTCAGTAACAATGTAGCAACAGTTTGCTATTGATTTCAATAGAAGCAGGTTCATTTCTTGAAATTGTACTGAAGTTCTGTGGAGGTCTGCATAACAATGCTGGAATTACACCGTGGAAAACCAGCAAAAGTAGAGAGGAACTGACAGGCCTGGGGAAGGGGGAACACCTCCAGATCCCAGTCTAAGGGCAGATGAGTGGGCCACAACTCAGGCCCCGGGCAGAGCAGACAGGGGAAATTCATACAAAGAGGTCCATCTCCCTGGGGCTGTCACAGCAGCTTAGGAAAGAATAAGGAGCCAAGATGACAATCTCAGGCACCACAGGGGAGAAGACATGCAGTGGCTGCTTGCTGGGCTGACAGTCCTAGCAAGCAAAGCAGGACTGTCATCAGCTGCCAGCAGAGCCCATGACAGAGCACCCTGAGGAGAGGGCTGCAGTGGGTCAGCATGGCCAGAGACTTTGCAGCGCCAAGTACAGAAAAGCTGAATTATGCATTGCTTCTGGGATCCAAGTCACAAGGCTAAAAGCTGCTCTGCAGGCAGTGAGACCTCTGAGGAGCAGCACAGGCTTTAGGAGAAGTTACTGTAGGATGGGTCACATGCAGAATAAACCTCTTAACTGTTACAACCACCACTACTGAGAAAACAACCGGTGAGAACAGTATTTCTGCAACCTACTTCTCCAGTGTCACTGAATTCAAGGGATCTCTAAACAACATGGTTGATGAATAAAAGTAACCAATGCACCTATTATCAAATGAAAACATTTATACCTCTTAAAGACATTCCTGAAATAACAGGCTTGCTTCCAAACAGTAACTAAAGTCCCCCTTTCCTGAGCCATCCATCTGTGCTTGCCCTCTCTCCCAACAGCTGTACAACTTCACTTCTGCCTAATACCCCTCCAGATTTATTGGATGTCCTGCTAGAAAGCTCTAATTGTTCCCTGTTGCAGTATTTTGCCATAGGTGAAGAATGTGGGTGGGATCTATAATATTTTTATGACTACTATATGACCTTCTTTTAGTTTGACAAGATGAGTCACAGGGCCCTCCCCTGACAGGAGGGCAAGCATCCCTGGAGATGGGTGCTCTTGGGCAGGCAGAGAGGTCAAAGCCACAGTGGGGCCTGTACACTGGTAGGAGTTTTAATTATGAATTATGAATGTAGCTACTATAGGTTGCTATTTGGGAGATGCTAACTTAACAGCCAAGTAAGAAGCAGAAGGATCTTCTCAAAAGAAGGGTCACTTTGCATCCCACTTGTTAAGGGATGTGAAGTTTAAGTCCTGGACCTGAAACAGCAGTGATTTGTGCTGCCTGATTTATCAAGGTCACAAGACTCCAAAGCAAAATCTGTCTCCTCATGTCAAGGAGAGAGCTAATCCCCCAGAATCCCTCTCACCAGCACAGATTAGATTACATAAAAATGCATCATCTTCCCTCATCTCACCTTCCAGACCATAAAGTGATGTTTGGTGGCTTTGACTGGAGTAGGATAATGCGACACCCTCACATAAAAAAACATTGTCACATTAAAGCTGAGAGTTTTTAGTTTAAATTCATGTCCACTTGCAAAGTAACTTCACTTTAGGTAGAAATATCAGATTAAGAGAGTTTAGATTCATTAAAAGAGAATTTCACTTCCTAAGGCCTCCCTTTCTTCCTGGCTTTCTGAAAAAAAGGTTAAGTTTTCCTTGAACTTTGTGCCAGATTCGAAACCGACTGTACCATAAGCTACAGGAGATTTACAGTCCTGCTGTCCCCATCACAGCCAATTCCACATCGGTTAACTGACAAGGCTGCCAAGGCCATCCTAAAAAAAGGTGTTAAACCACCAAAACAAGTGACAATAACCAAGACTGGCATCCACTGACACCCCTGAGCAACAGGTGTTTCCCACAGCCTCAGCAGGGCATCGGAAAGGCCCACGACACCTCCAGCGCATTTCAGGCCCTGGGAGCCCAGGCAGCAGTCTGCAGAGGGGGGACAGAGACCGGGAGAGGGAGGGTTCAGCACCTTTTCTTACCAGATAATCTCACAGCAGTGCCACAGCCTGGACACCGCTCACTCCCCATGTTTTCATCAGCAAAGCACAAAACAGACCAGGGAGTCTTGGACTGCCGAGTTGTTTGGGGAAAAGGTCCTTCTTATTCTCTTCACAATTAAAGCTGTTCTCATCAGAGGGCCCTGGGGCAATTTACCTCCTCGAGCAGGGGCTTGCTGGTGTCAAGCTAATGGAAACAGGCTGCCGGCAGGCTAGCGGGTGGCCTGCAGAGGCTGTTCATTTGCGTAGGGAGCAATCCCAGCCCTAGCAGGTAAACAGCATTTTGTCTTTGCTGCTCAAAGCAACTCGACTCACAGATTGCCTGAATCAGCAGCTATGCGAAGTCTACCGAGGACGGGACGGCTGTGCGAGGATTGAGGACGGTTCACACAGCGGCTCAGGCAAACAGCACAGTCCTCCCCAGGACCGCTCACAGTCCCAGCGGAGCTGCCGCTGCCACGGGCTGGGAGGAGGGTGGGACACTTCCAGATTTGTTTACTCCGCCGCAATTGCTAGAAGCGGCAACAAGCTGCACTGAGCAGAGAATTTCTACCAAATATGCTTATGGTGGGAAAATGCCTTTCTGTTTAGACCAGAGCAATTTGTGGATACAGTCTGGCTCTGACAGGCTTTTCAAGAGGAAAGTTGCCAGGCCTGTGGCAGGCCCTGTGCCACTGGAGAAGCTGGTGGTAACAGATCCACTCCGCTCCTTCCACTTGTGCAGGAAGGAAATATTTTGTGAACTTGTTTTCATCCCACTTTAGAAACAGAACCAAATTTTGAAACATCAGATTTAGCCAAGTGGAACCAGCAGTCGCTGCCCAGCTAACCAGCACCTCAGTGACCAAAGTCTAGCAACAGCACCAAAATTCACTACTTTATGTTACCTACCTGCTTAATTAACCTCAGCTGATAATTTCTTATTTTCTGCCCCATCTTTGCAGCAGACCTCACTCTCAGCAATATGGGTATAAAGCAGGAGCAACTCAGCTGAAGCCAGTAAGTCCAACCCCTATGTTTCACCTTTAATCAGGGCTCACACCTGGCAGAGCCCCTGGCAAGCACCAAAACACCTGAACATCTTACTTGAAGCACCCTGCAGCACATGGGAGACATCTCCCAAGCTGGGCCCTGTGCCAGAGTGAACATGCTGCAGCAACAAGGTTGAGCTTGCTCTGGCTGAGGGTATCACCTGGCCCCAGACCCCACAACTGTCACTGGGGCATTGCAGTCAGCCCAGGGTCCAGGCCCCACATTTTCCAGCTGAGCCAGGAGCACACAGGCTCCTGCCCACACTGCCCTCCAGCTCCAGCCATGGGGGCAAAGCTCTGCTTTGAGAGACACACTCACCTTCAGAGCCAGTTCTCAACTCAGGTGTCTCCAGCTCCTACTGCCAGGCAGGTCCTACTTGCAAGGCTGTATTTTGCTGAGGTGAGGGGGGGGGAAGAAATCCTTGAGGGAGGCAGCTTGGTGGGAACCTCCAAGAACAAAAAGAAGGCAGCAGCAGAGGCAGCACTGCCACTCTAGGCACACACCTGCACCTCTGAACAGGGACACCAGCCAAGAGCAGCAACAGAGGGGCAGAGCTTCACCCCTCATTCCTCAAAGCCCCATGATGCTTCTCAAACCAGCACTGTTTCACCCAGCTATGAGATAGGTTCTCCACCTAGTCAGACCCCAGAAGCAAAACATCTCCCAACAAACCTTACCCAGCTGCTACCATTCATATTTAAGTATCCTGCCATGCTCCCATAGGCCACCACAGCTAGCCAAGACCACTCGTCACCTGAGATGTGACCTCCCCAGTGGCTCTCACAGGTGGAGCCAAGTTTGGTTTCTAAAAGCCAAATCACAACTTCCCCAGGAACAATCCCAAAAGCAGGAAAAAAGGCTAAGCCAGGCCAGGCCAGGGCTGGGGAAGAAGCAGACATATGGATGCCAGCCAGCTGATGAGTGACAATATCTAGTTTTAGTCTTGGGATAATCCCATAACAACATGCTGAGAACATTTCTGGAGGGCATGGCCGCAAGCTGTGCTCGGGCAAGCCAAGGCAGTGTACAAAGCAAAATGAAGTTCATGATCACATGCAAATACATTGTGCTCAGTCACACAGTCTGTTTGCATAACAATGTGTCTGAAACATTGCTTTGTCTTTAAGAGGAACAATTTGTGAAAAGGTTTGTACCTAGAAGTGAGTTATTTCTTTGTGCTTAAAATTAATAAGAACACTTCTCCTTTCTAAACGGTTGCCATCCAGAAACAAGACAACACTAGCTGGTTGATGACATACCACAAATAGTCAGCAGCAGAGAGGAGGCAGTCCAAGAAAAGAGCTCGTTAACAATCCACCAGCTGAAAATCATTCGTCTTATTTTTTTTGGAAAACACTTCAGATAATTAGAAAAGCATGAGGTTGAGTTGAAGAAAGAGGTAGGAAAACTTCACATGTCTTTAGAGGTTTTAGTCTGGTTTTCACTGTAATTTTGACTCTAAAATATACCTTGAGCTCCAGCACAAGCAGGACTGCATTCACTGGAGAAGATCCTCTGTGGCAGCCTGTCCATCTCCCACCTGATTTTAACTGAGAATCTCTGAGTAATGAATATAATTTTCAATGGATGTTTTGTCCAACTTTACCCAGACATTTCCTGTGAAGAGGTCAAAGGCAAACCTGAGATAAATTGCTCCCTGCTTGGCACCAAAACCTTCTGGTCTGAAGCCATTCAAGCCCCCTCCATTGCCGCCAGCCGAGCCACCCTCAGCGGGCAGAGCGGGGCCAGGCCAGTAAGAGGACAGCTGTGCAGCCTCCCCAAGCCACCAGCGCGGGCTGGCGAGACGCAGCCTTGTCCAACGCTTCCCCGTTAATACGTGCTCCCGATTGAAAAGCAAATGCTGCCCGGCCACAGTGTGTTTCTAGTAAACAAAAGAAGACAAACGCATGCAGGCACTGGGGCTGTGGGAGGACGAGGAATGTGTAACAAGCTCCCAACTGTCATCACGTCTCACGCTGAGATGGTTTCTCCTTCTCGGGGTTATACGCGGTGGGAACAGCAGCGCAGCTCGCAGGGGCTCGCGTGAGCAGAGGCCAGGTTTGAAGCTCTGCATCTGAAACCGCAGGCCTGACTGATTTTACTGAGACATTTCAAATCGCCAAGAAGGATTGCCTCCAGCGGGGCTGCTACTGGGCCTGACTGTGCAGGTGAGAGCACAGTCTGGCCAGCTGCAATTAAACACTGGTCTGTTTGCTGGGTTTAAATCAGGACAGTAAACTGGCCTTGTCGAAAAACTCATTTCTTTCCTTGGATGGGAGCAGAACATGGTTCATCTAAAAGAACATTTTAAAGCCATTTTAAAAAATTGCTAGATGTTTCCTGAGAGGACCTTAATTGTGTGAATTACATATACTTTCTCCGCTCCATTGGGGGACCCAGAGACAGCTACAATGTTTAGAGGGCTAGTTCACCCGGGGATTTGGTGCAAGTTTATTTACTTGTAGGATAGAAACAAGGTCCTTACAGGAGAAAATATTCAGATACTGGAGTCAACCCCTTCATGGACACAATTATATCTGATATCCAAAAATAATAAAATCAGTATAAAGCTGTGTCTGCTTAAACGGAAGACAAAGAGAAGAACATTTCCAAGTAAAAGTACTTGTGTCATTTCAGAGCTACTGGGCACTGTGCGTTGCTGATGACCAGCTTTGAGGTTAACCTAAAGATAACAGCAGCCGTTTGTCCTTTGCATACTGAGTCTGTAAGAGATCCTTGGCTCTTCAGAGTGCCACTCTGATCTGCATCTTTTTACTGACCAGAGATCCTCATGAGCTTCCTTTTCAACAGTAAGATTAGAGACATGGGAGTTCATGGGAGGGCAAGACAGAGCCAGGCTGCCTGCTGGGGCCACACGTTCTTCCGTCCTGGGCGTTGTTCCTTATGTTGCTCCCAGTGGCTCCTTTGGAAGCCCAAACGGGGCTCCTGGGGACCCCATCTCCCCTAACCCATGCGTTGCTTAGTCACAGCCAAATGGCAAAGTCTGATGCCTTCTTTGCATTAATGCTGGGTGGAGGAGACTGAGTGGTATTTGCAATTGCTGGGCAGGAGAAAGCCAAACCATACGCAGATGCAATTTCTCCTGTGAGAATTTTTAAAGCAGGGCCTAAACCAAAATGTTGGATCCAACCCAAGTTCACATAAGAAGCTGACCTCAACTCAACCCTTTTCTCTGCAGGAGGAGATGCTGGCATTTACAGCCATGCAGCCAAACAAGCACTGGAGTTATCTCCAATCTTTTCAATTTTTGCTCATATCCCCCTCCCTAACCTTCATGTGTCTTCTTCCAGCCTCTTCTATAGCTTTTTAAGCCTGCGGTGGCCTCTCAGAAATACTAAATATAAATGTGTGGACCCAGCCATATAAATAAAAGAGCCCATGTGGTGAGCATACGTGGGGGCAGGAGATCTTTCCCATGGAGGGGAAGGTTGATTGCTAAGCAAATCCCAAGCCCTGCGCTCCTATGCAGAGAGAGGGAGCCTAAGATTTAGGAGCAATTACACCTTTACGTAAAGCAGCTGATCTTTTCCTGTAGTTGGGGTGAGATGTGTCAGTTACTGGAAGTGTGAAGATATGCCTCTAGCACCAGGAGCTGGAGACCTGGAGAAAAGAGGGTCAGGGAGCAGGAGGACTTGTAGGGACCTTTTATGGATGGGTGTTATTCAGCCAGAAGGGGAAGGATTTCTCCAGTCTTACTATTGCTGGCGTAGATGTACATCGTATGGCATATGCATGCCATATGAGGGCAGCTCTGGGCATGTTGGGAATCATTTGTTTGACTGAGTCCCCTGTTGCTATTTCCTGAAAGAGAAGAAGCTCAGACTGGAAAAATAGGTCGGGGGGCCAGTTCAGGAGAAGATTGCCAGACGGCTGCCTTACTGTCTCCTGTGCAATGTCCCTTGGCAGTGGGGGGATTTAACCCTTTGTCAAGCAAGCAGATGTGCTGGGGACTGCAGTCTGGTGAGACAGGGCGTGCAAACTGTGAGCTTTCACTGGTGCACACCCTGCACTAGGTTAGGGGGTGTCTTCACTATCTGCCACACAGTGAATCTCTTCTTCTGATAGAAGAAGTCTTCGTCAAAGTGCAGGCTCTGATGCAGTCCTTCTGTGCCTCTCCAAGGGTACAAAGGAGCCATTCATGCATATGGGCAGGAGGACAACTCCTTGGCCTTATGAGGAGATCAGAGCCAGCTCTGAGTTGCTCACATAGAGCATATTCATGGCATGAGCCGAAATGGCTGGGGGAAAAGGGA
This sequence comes from Apteryx rowi, assembly GCF_003343035.1. Lineage (NCBI taxonomy): Eukaryota > Metazoa > Chordata > Aves > Apterygiformes > Apterygidae > Apteryx > Apteryx rowi. The sequence goes on along the minus strand of NW_020450695.1, from coordinate 86,859 downwards.
GATGGTCAAGAGGAAGGAAGGTGTCCCAAAGCACATGGCCACATGAGAGGATGAGCTCACAGGCTGGGACAGTATTGAGAGCACACCCAAGCTCTGGGGACAGCAGCTGGGATCACAAGCTCTTGCTGGCTGTTACAGGAAAACAGTGCTGAGCCTGCTCTTACATTTCAGCAGGTCCAGAAGAGCCCACACCAGACTCAGGGACTGGATGTGAGTGCAAAGGGAAGTACAATACAGCCTAGCTGCCATAAAAATCATAGAAGATTTCCAAGCCATTCAAATACTTCATATGGCCAGAAAAGTCTTCCTGAACTCATACCTGGAGATCTGACTTGTTGGATGAATTCATGTTTACACCACCAGGTTTAGCAGGACAGGCTACTTTTCTTCCTCCAAATCACACCAACAAAGGCAGGGTCACAGGGCTTGCCCGAGAAGCCTCCTCTTTTCCAATCCAGTGCCCAGCTCCCACTCTAGGAGGGCTGAGATGCTCCAGGGACTCATCTAACCTCATCTGAACCCTCTTCTCCAGGCAGTCTGTCTCCGTTGCTGTTGCTTCCCCTTCATCCTCTCAGTCTTTCCCAATTCCCAGCCCCAGCTAAGGGCGATGGGGCAGACGTGTGCCTCACACTCTCCCTCCTGTAACATTAGGTCCTGCACCACAGAGGAAGATCCACATTAGGACTGTCACAGAACAAAGCCTTTCCCAGTATTTCCAGCCTAGGTCACCCATGACAGATTTCTTACTGCTCAGCAGAGCCTGATTCTGCTCTTGTCTGCTCTTGTTTGTTGACCCTTGTCAAGAGAAGCACCTTAACATGATGCTGCTGCTCTAAAGCTAGTGTGAAACTTGAGCACTGTTCCTGAGCTCTTTCTAAATGCCCAGCCTTCCCCTACATGCTTGAAACCTCCTGCTTTAAACCTGTACATTGAACCCATTTTAGACAACATAGTAAAAGAAGTGATGGAACTGTTGTGCTTGTTTGCTCTGTGGCCCTTTGGACACAATGCAAAGTAAAATGAAGTTCTAGAATAAATCCTACTGAAAAGGAACATTTTCATAAATAACCTTAGCTACACAGCTAGGAAGTCCTTAAGCTTTTCCACATCTCTGCAGGCAAAAGCATGTGTTTTGTGTTGCTTCACATAAATCTCCCTGGTTATGTATCTACATAAATCCTTCTATAAATTACTCACTGGGCCTTGAAATGCAGCAAGCAAACTCTTTGATGTATGCCTCAATCACCAGGTGAATCAATCACTGCTGTGCACACCTTGTTTGCTCCTACGCAGGGAGAAGTTACCAGTCCTCTTTGCCAGAAAAGAGGGCAAAAAGTCAAATGGTTTTGATAGATGGATAAATGTCTGTGGGCTGAACCTGATGCACAGAGCTTGTTTATACTGAGAGTTACAAGCACTCCCTCCTCTTGCTAGCTGATAAAATACTCCTTCTCCACCCATCCTTATGAAATATATGCCAGACCAACAGACTACACATGCGTATTGATCTCTTTGTGATCTTCTTTTATACTACTGCATTTCCCCTGCAGTAGCAATTCCTCTCTGTACTAGAATAAGTAAAACATCAGCCCTATTCTGTGGAGTGCAGGTAGTGTATGGTCTTGTTACAGACCCACTCTGCACAAAGGTGGATTTTACTCTACACCATCATACGATAACTGTTAGTACTTAGTCTCAGTCTTGTGAGCAAATCATGCTCATTTTGGTTACAGTTTAGCTGAGTAGCTTTCTTCTTGATTGAGAGCTGCCATCTGATTTCACAAGGGATGGGCAAACTCATTGACAGACAGTTGGGATTCACCACCCTGGACTGAGCTGTGCTGCTGACTTGCTGTGCAATACTGCCTGGATCAAGGCATCACTCTGTGCCTCAGCTTCCCCATTCAAAATGGAGATGAATCAGAGCGATAGAAAAGCTAAGAACATTTACTCTATGTCGACATAGCGCTTCTGTTGGCAATGTTGTCAGGTTTCAATGATGAGATGAGAGTCGATGATGAGAGTCAGCTTACTTGTGCAGTACATTATAACATGTCAGACTTCTCCAGGGAAAGAACTTGCCTCTGATTGCTCCCTTCTCCCCTGCACGTGGTTCCTGGGCTGCCTGCTATGAGTTGCTCATATGCACCGAGGGCAACAGCTCATATTGGGCATGTTTTTTGTAGGGGGAGCTCAAGGGATGGAGAATTTGGAAAATGGGAGATGGAGCCTTATGCAATTTGGCCAGCAGTTCAAATCCCTCCTAGGGTGACAGCTCAGAACTCATATCAGCTGGAAGCTACTGAGGAGGGACTTGACTGGCCTTGGGAACAGGCTACAATCTTAATTCAGGGGTCCCAACAGCAGCTGAGCTGGTGATTCAGAGAGAATATGTGTGATTGATTTCAGCCTTTCTTCAGCTATACACAAATAGGCCGAGACTGCTCTGGAGTATCTCATGGGCAATATTTCTGTCTCTGCACTGCTCCTGTGCAATTATCTTTGGTCCACCCTGGGCTCTGTGGTTTCTTTTGACCTGTGGTGTGAGGCTGGATGTCTTTTACTACAGGCTCTCTCTTAGAAATAAAAGGCCATTATTAAAAGTGAGGATGGGTCTTTCAAGCCCCTTATTCACCTCCCAACATGACCACTTCAGTCCCATGGGATTTCTTGAGGGGTGAGGAATTTCTCAGTGCCAGTGGCACAAGTGGATGTGTCTCAGATGACTCACATCCTTCAATGGGGCTAAAATCCAAGGCCTTCACATCCAAGTCATAGGCTATGTCTATGCAGTAGCAAGGGGTTTTAAGCACAGCCTTTTCCCTCTGCTTTTGCTATCCACATCTGCGTTACCAATCACTTCTAGCTGCCTTTTAAACAGTGCTGATGAACATACCCACCTGCCAGGAGAGCTTTGTCACATCAGACTAAATATACTGTGGGGGAGTTTTTCGGCCGCACTTCAGCCCATGCATGCAGACTTTGTGGAGAAACACGATGAATCTATTTTTGGTGTGTCAGTCCACTCAGAACCGTTGACACCAGCTTCAGCGTGGCAAGTCCCTCCAAGTCCTACAGCAGGCTGGCTCGCTGCTTTGCGGGAGGAGACTCCTGCACGTGTGGATAGGACACATCTACGGGACATTTCAACTTATCTTTGAACACTTCTGGAGTCACGCAGCCATCGTGTGGGATAAGCTCGCAACAGAGGAGTGTGACCAAGCCAGCACTCCTGCAGGACAGGCTGGGACCCAAGGGCAGCAGACATATGGAGGAGAAGCAGGGACTTCCCAGGGCATCGCTGTCCCCCAAGCCCTGCATGCAGGGCCCTTCATGTCTCCCTGCCATCATTCTGCTGCTACACGCCTTGTCGCAATCTCCTGTCATACCCCAGAGATTCTGGTCCAGGATCCCAAAGATCACAAATTCCCAAAGTACGGGGAGGAGGGCTCTAAGCCCCTCCTGCCATGCCCCCAGCACTGCTCCCCCTTCCTCCTCATGCTCCTCAGCAATGCCCACACGTGGCCTGGGGGATGCCTCTGCTCCGTCCCCTCTCAGCAGAGGCAAGTGCCAAAGAGACCAGGGAGACCGACTCACTTGTCCTGCTGCCTTAGACACAGCAACAGGCCAGCAAAAGGCTGCTCGCGCCTCGAATGCAGAGTAGTTCCCTGCTTCTCACACCGGGTACATCCTCTGCTACAGGAGCAGCCAAGCCCCTTGGCCTGAGCCCAGTGGGCTACAACCAGGCCACTCACATCCCACTGAGCAGCATTGCCTTGGCTAGCTTGGCAGCACGCTTCTGTCGCTGCCAGAGCTTTACCTCCTCCACAGACCTCCTCAGTGCGCAGCCTCACCGCTTCGCCTCTGTCTCAGCTCTGCTAATCACTCACACACTGCTATCAGCAAAGAAACTTCACAGGCAGCTGAGAAACGACCAGATAGGAGGGGCTGATTTCCTTGGGGCTTAGCAATGCCTTGAACTTAAGACTCAGCTCTCTTGATGTCTCCCGTCCTGCATTCTGCTGCTGCATTCCTGCTTTAGCTTTACCGTCATCCCCCAAAGATCATGAGTTTAAATTGTGTGATTAAAGGTAGTACTACTGCTAAAAACAAAAGGATTTTTTTTTTCAGGTGGCATTTTTTTTCTTCTTGGTTTTGAGTCTCTTTTCACAGCTTTTCTCTGCAACTTCCTGAGCTAGAAATGTGTTTTCACAGAGAGTCTCGCATAATCACACTGCTCTGGGAGCTGAGTACCAACCACTGGGACCCCTGTTGTTGAACTGGAGAGTGGATGAATACTGAATAAATCTACTTTTGATAGTTCTTGTTATTACAGCTTGGTTTAAGACACACACATGTATGGATTTTCACTACATACACACCCAGATGTCTGCACGTGCATCTCTGTTGTACATCCCTCTGCCATGCACTATGCAAAATACCAGCAAGTTCGGACCACACTGCCTACCTCACCCCATCTTGGTGAATGGGGCAGCAGGGGGAGGAGGATCTGCCCCGACCATCTGGACACAGAGCAGAGACCTGGGGAAGGGCCAGGGCAGATGGCCTGGGATGGGGGAAGAGGCTTGGAGGGTTCGCAGGAAGAGCAGCAGTCAGTAACAGCCTGCCCAGCCCCGTGCCCTGCCTCTGCTGGATGCCAGGTGCTGCTGAGGGCTGTGAGATCCCTGCAAGCACACCAGACTTGTTCCCATGTCCAGTTTGCCTTCCCCGCAGAGGCACAAACATCCACCTCCCTTTCCTTGCCTGCACCCTGATGCCACCCCAAGCGATTAGCAACGTCTGGACCAGAGCTCACCCCTGTCCTTTGCCAGGCACAAGGCACCACACAAGTGAAGGCCAGACCCGGCCCCAGGAGAGCCGCCTCCTTCCACATGGAGGCATCTCCGAGTCAGCCCAGCAGCACCCTACGAAGCAGTGCCCCTTCGTCCGTGACAGCAGCGAGAGGGGGTGAACACAAGGGCTTTTGACCAGACCCTCCAGCTCTGCCCGTCTGCTGCCGCAGCCTGCGGCACTGCCATTCACTCTGACAGCCCCTGGGGATGCCTCTCTGTGGCGGGATAATCACAGCAGTATATTAAGGAGCCCTTGATCCCCGTCCCAGCAGGGCCAGGAATGTCCCAGAAGAGTGGGCAAGTGTTCAGCAGGACGGCGGCACATCGGGCACCCTTTGCTGGCACAGCATCAAGCAAAACAGGACAGTTACTGATTCATGTTTGCTGTGGCTCTGGGCTCTCCCCAGACCCCTCCAGACCCATGTGGTGTCTCTCACACTTTTCTTGTCCAGACAGTAAAGCTTTATGGTGCGCTTTCCTTGTCCCCTTGCAGAGGGCTGGCTGCAGCCTGCCTGTTGTGCAGAGGTGGGACCCTGCTGTCCCCTGCCGGGCGGCCCCAAAACAGCTGGCGGCATTGCCTCGGGTTTGGGCCAGGCCCAGGGGCGGCTGGCAGGCTCCCCTTGCCACGCTGGGCACAGCAGGGACCAAACTACTCAGATCCCTGCCAGGGACAAATTTATGAAGTTATTATGAAGCACTTAATCCCTTCATAGTTGCTTTCATCCAGCTTTGAAGACTCCAAGGAGGGCGTGATTTAGTAGTTAAAGCAAAGGAAGGGGGGCACGCTTAGGATTTCCTGTCCAGCTCTGCTGTTTATTTAGCTCCAGCCTCCCTAGTGCCATGTTTTGCCCCTGCCCAGGAGGGGAGGGAGATCTGTTAAGCTCACGTCAGGATGCTCGGTTCGTCCAGATGGTTTGGAAATCTGTGGGCCAGCAGTGATACAAGGGAGAGCAAAACTCCTGTTGACTGTGAGGAGGCATTTGCACCCAGCGGACTCACAGCTGGATTTCATCACTGCTTCACATCAGCTGCGCTCAGTTACCATCCATCGGCGGTCAGGAAGCCCATTTACTCTCCGTGAAAGGTCTCCTGGTGAAGGGACAAGGGGGTGCAGAAAGGCATGTTGCAGCATCACAGCAATTGCCATGGGCAGTCGCCAGCCAGCTGTTAGCCCTTCAATAGCCAAGGAGGGAGAGCTGGAGCCTGTCGCAGATCAGCTGTTGGTGGAAGGACATCCCCATTCAGCTGTGACCTGCCAGTGAGAGGACCAGCACTGCCGAACAAGGCTGCTCGAAATGGTGGTTATAGCTGCAGAGTTAGTGAAAGGAGGGGAATGAAGAGAGAAGCAGATTTTTAGGGAATTCACTGGTTGTGTGAGGCAGTTTGGGAACTGTTTTTACATGATGGGCAGAGAGTGAGAATGGGCTGAGTTAGTCAAGCACATTCCTCTAGGTTGCTGACAGAGCACGACTTATGCAGCATGTGTCCTCCTGTGGGACATGCCACTCCCAGAGTTTTGCTGTCTCACAGGGTGAGGTGCCAGGTGCATGCCGGTCTCCTCCGGCTGTCCAAGGCCACTCGACATGGCCATGGCATCACGGCCTCGATCACAGGATAGTGGCCACAGTGGCCGCACCACAGCAAGATGTGAGGAAGGAGAGATGAAGGTGGGGACTAACTCTACTATGCAACCCTAACACTGAAATAAAACCCTCTCAATCCAGATAACCCTGGAGGCAGCCTCAAAATGTGAATCCTGGCTGGCAGCCAAAGTGAAAATGGCAGGCCTCTGTGCAAGGGAAGCAGCTTAATGTACAGTGGAGACCACTGTTATTAAGTGTCCCAGAACAGGCTGGGCTGGTGCTTGGGGTTTTGCAGCATTGGTCACAGGCTATTAAATCCCTGCAAGGTCAGAAGTTCTCAGTTCTCTTCCGGCTGCATAAGCTCATTCCTAAAAGCCTCACAGAAACACGCTCACACAGCTCACAGTTTCACCAAGGGCATCATCCCCTAACTTGTAAGGAGACAGACTAAGAAGAGACCTCTCTGCCAAGAGAGGCTTCTTCGTAGGAGATTCCTACATGAGGGCAGCTGTCAAAGGGGAGCGGGTACAAAGCAAGTCGGAGGATGCCTGTGCTGCTCCCTCTGTGCCCCCTTCCTAGGCACCCTCCAGCCTCAGCACAGGAGAAGCTGCTGCAGAAAGGTGTTATTGGAGTGTGCAAAGAGCAGCTCCCAAGGCTGATGTGTGCAGTTTGCTGTCTGTCCTGAGTGGTCAGGGGCACTGTGAGATGAGTACACAAGCCACCTGCCCTTGCAAGGCTGCAGTTGCAAGCAGTGACAGCCCTGGCTATGGACACCAGAGGCCACTGTGTCCCCAGCTGGGTGGCCTCTTGGCCAGCTCTGGGCTGGCGACTGCTGTCAACTTCCCCTGCTGCTCTGGGATAACATCTCTGCCTCCTGCTATCCCCACAGCAGCCGAGATGGCCGGGGGGAGCTGAACCACCCCCTGCAGGCCAGCTCTGTGCCCAGGTCCCTCACCCAAGCCATGGCCTCTGCCACCTTGGAGGGCCACAGCTGCGCCCAGGTGGCCGCCACGGCTCTCTGCCAGCCCCCGGCAGCTGTGGGCGATCAGAGTGCCAACCCTTGTCCAGATACCGGCTCATCCTGCTGGCCCAAAGCTGTGGTGATGCGAAGCTTCGCACTCGGACACGCTTGGGAACCAGCAGGAAAGCGGCCCCAGCTGCCCACGAGTGCAGGGTGAGGTGGGAGGAACAGTCCCAGCTGCAGCAGCTGCCTCTGCTCCAGGGCTGAAGCAGGTGGAGGCACGTTGAAATCAGAGTGAAAGAAACACTGGTGTGCGTGTGAAATAGTGACTAGAGGAAAGCTTACATTACACCAGGCCAGGGGTCTCCCCGAGTGAGGGGCAGGCACCCTCCAGTAGGTAAATCCAGGAGCTGCTGTACTGGGGTCCTGGGTGCCACTGGTTCTTTGGAGGCAATTGGGAAAGCTGAGAAATGTGGACAGGGTGAACAGAGCAGCAGCTGCTTGGATTGAAGTGGAGATGGTGTTGGCAAAGGACTCCAGTGGGGATGTAGTCTGGCACAGCAGCGCCGTTCAGCTCAGTGGCAGGGCCCAAGGCAGGGATGGAGACAGCCCTGCGCAGGCTTTGCATTTCGCCAGCCCTGGGCAACACAGAGGGGCATGGAAAGGGGGACTCCAGGCAGGCTGTCGCTATCCGCTGCTCAGAGGGCAGAGTTTGGGCAATAGCTAAGGGAACATAGCTAAGGGAGATGGCAGGTTAAATTGTTAACATATTAATTGCCTTTCCCAGATGTTTTCTGTCCCCACCACCAGTAAATTCGTGCTTATTTTAAGCCCTGGGGCTTGCTACTTGCAAGTAAGGAAACATTATTGTCAAGGGCACTTTGACAAAGACATTTAGTTTCTGGGTGAGAGCTCAGTCCAGTTTGATAAGAGCTGCAGAGTAGCTGAATCAGTGCTGGCGAACAGGACACCGGCCACAGGAGGAGGCCTCGGGCGGCTCCCGGGCTGGGAGGTGCCCTGAGCCGCTGAAGGTCAGGCAGAGAGAGGCCTTTCCTGAAGAGCAAGTCGATGCTGCCAGGTCTCAGCTGTTTTTCTTCAAATTTTGGTTCGTGACTCTAAGCAATTCTGAAAGACTCTTTGCCTCCTCTGATCTATTTACTTTTCAACTAATTTTCTAGCTTTCGTGTTTGTAAAGAACCACTTGAAATTCAGTCCATCGGTGTTAAAAAACTAGATAGCAAAGAGAAAGACATCGGAACTATTTCCACAATTTCAGGATTTTTAAGCCATTTTTGTGATTTCTGGAACCTGAGGGTGATTTTTTGAGCTGGTAGCAGTATGCCACAAGAGGGCACAAGGGATCCGTAAGGTATTTTAAAGTTCCAGATGGGAAGGGAAGCAGGATCTTGATATACCAGGTTGGCCTCACTGTAAACTTCTCAGGTGACATGCCTTTTGTTTTGCCTGTCTCTTTTAAAAAGAAGTTGCGACACAGTAGCAAGTGATCAGCTGTGGAAAAACTGCAGCTCTTTCAAATGCACTCAGTGGTTTAGAAGGACAAAAGGAAACAGGAACACCCAAATGCAATGCTAATGCTGAAAGGCAAAAATCTATTTTGGGCCCACACCTTTCAGCACTGCCTCTTGAGACGCCGTGGAAGCCCTTCTCTGACGGAAAGTGCTTGTGTGGAAAATGTACAGTGTGTTTCTCTGCCCCTAAACCTTGTCAGTGTTGCCTCGTGCCGGCAGGGTGGCAATATCCCTGCAGCCCACCACCTTGGAAGCGCTCAGGAAAGCATTATCTGAAGTTATCTACAGGATTTAGGGGCCCATTTCATGAGCTTAGGCATTTGGCTGGTCTGGGAAAATCCCAGCTTGAAATACAAACCAAGCTCCTCTGGAAGAAAGGCTGTCGCTATGTCCTTGGATCAAGTCTGGCCCTACCCCGCAGGACGCATTAGCACAACACGCACTGGCCAGGTTCAGCTTTGCGGTCTCTAAGCAACCCTGGGAAGGGATCGCAGCGGACAGGCTCAGCCTGTTGCTGTTTCCCCATGGGGCTGTTTGTGCTGGGGCTGAGCATGAGTCACCTAGCCCCCTTGCTCGCCCCACAGCCCCAGTTTCGACATAAGCAAAGCGAGGGACAGGGAGCCGCAGTGACTCACGCGGCACGGGCCGCCGCGCGAGGTGAGCTCGGGGTGCTGCCGGGGAAGGCATGGGCAGGAGGCGCCCGTGCTGCCTGCTGCAGCAGTGGGGTGATCGTATGCACACCGCTCAGGCAGCGTCCGTAATGACGCAGCATGCTGCTGGCACTGCCTTTCCCCCAGGTGGGAATCAGAGACCCCCAGAGAGCCATACCACATTCTTGCCTGGAAGGACATGGGGCTGGGTATGGAGCAGGAGGCAGACTCTGTCCCATCTTGGACTTCGGACATATCTAGAGCAGCCCTGCTTCAGAGGCTCCATGTCCTGGAGAGACAAGCCAGGGCCCCCGCAGCTGTGCACCAAATCAGTGCAAAGGGTTCAGAGCGCATTTGCGCGGCCCTTCTCCTCTAACCCCTCTCCGCTTGTCAGGGCACTTGTGTGAGCCCAATACTATATGAATGACTCTGTTTCATTTAATGGCCAGGTGACTGCAGTATAGAAGTACGTTTTACTGAGATTCCCAAGAAAAGAAATACACAACTCCCCTGCTCTGGCCAGCCCGGGTCTGTATGACCCTCAGGAATAGTCCGATCTCCTCGTGCCTGTGGTTGCACATCTACCCTGACAGTTCCCGGGCTGTACAGGGAGCCTGGCAAAATCCGCACAGTAATGAACAGCCGTGGCAGGGAGCCCCGTCAGCATGAAGCAGCAGGGCTGGGATGCTCTGGGAGCCCTGCAGAGCTACCAGAAATGTGCTGCATTCTTGCCAAGAACAAATATTGCCGTCCTCACAAATGGTTAACCTGCTGGGAACTGCAGAGCATTAATGACTTCACATGCATTTAATCAGCTTGGGCTTCCAGAGCCTCCTGCCTCAGGAGCAGGAAAGGCCGTGTACCCCGGGTGCAAGTGCTCCCAAAGCTGCACCACCCCCCTTACCAATCATTAATCACCGCTGGGCCGGCAACGCGAGCAAGCGGCAAACAACCAGGCAAAGGCCAACTCTCCACAGCCCCGGGCGCAGCAGGAGGCAGCGCTGACCGGTTCTCCTTGGTGGCAGCTCGGTCTCTGGCCACTCTCCCCTGAGAGACCTCGGTGGAGGTGACCAGGTGTCCCACATGCACTGCCGTTTCCTTCAGGGAGGTAACTTGGTCCTTCGGATGGGAGGCTTTGCCTGCAGCTGGGAGCTGCTGGGTTACACGTAAGGGGGGGTCTGAAGAGGGAGCTTCTGTCGGCATCACAAGGTTTTCACCTCTTCGCCATGCGGCACAAGGCGTTTTGGACTGCTCTGGAGTATACCTGCCGATTGCTGGGCATCTCCACCGCAGCAGGTAAGAGCTAGCTCTCTTTTCCTTTGCCACTAAAAGGCACTGAGTAGGCGTCGGGACTCCCAAGTTGTCTCCCTGCCTTTGATCCAATGCAGCCACTGCCCCATCTGACAAAGGGGATAAGGACCACTGCTCACTTTTGCTTTGGGACCCAGGGAGGGGGAGTGCTGGATGCCTGGCCAGGATCTTCCCAAATGATGTGAGAGGCACCATGAGGCATCAGAGTCAGCGCTCAGTATGAGGGGAGACAAGCTAAAACATGAGTGGAAAAGAAAACTAAATTACATTGTTTGAAAACAGACATGGTGACAGGCAAGATGTGCAATGAGATGGAGATGTAAAATGCTCATGGCTACACAAAACTGCCAGTCTGCTTTGTGGGACCTGAAAATGAAGGATTTCCTTGCACTGTGCACAGTGAGGGTGTCCTATGCCAAACAGGATCAAGAGACTGCAGCCCTTGCAGAACAGTTGCTGCAAAAGTGCTTCTCCACCTCTCTGATAATCTGTCAGGAAGCAAATTCAGGGAGAAGCTAAGGTTATAGCCACAGCACAGACATCATAAATTCACCCACCTGGCTAGCTGCCTCCTCTCTCCCAGTGCCAAGGGCTGCTTGGGACCAGCCTCCTCTGAGTTTGGTGACATATCAGAGCATACGGTCTCAGCTGAAATGCTGACGTTTTGAGCGGCTATCTCAGGCACAGTGTCTCACCAAGAAAGACCGAACTGTGGAGAATAACCGTCTCACATGAAACATCTCTGGATGGAGATGTGGGAAAACAGCTCACACAGAGGCTATGAGGAGCCTGGTGGATTCACAGGCTCACTCTGGCACTGCTGCTGGCTTTCTGTCACGCAGCAGGGCAGGCTGCTCTCCATGCCTCAGTTTCCCCCACCAGTAAAGCAGAGATCAAAGTATCTGATTTGTCTAAAGGCTGGAGTTGTGAACCAAAGTTTTCTGATGAAAGATGTCTTAAGCTGGTGCCTGTGGTTGCCGTGGCAGACCCCTGTGGATTTCAGACACTGCAGAACAGGTCACAGCAAGCCCTCATACCTTGGAATGTCCTTTATCAATGCAGTCGACCCTGAGAGACACTTTGCTTGAGTCAGAGTAAAGTAAAAAGCACACAGGTCAGCTGCAGAGAGACAGGTCCCCAAGGACACCCAGAGCCCAGTGAGGAAGCTGGAGGCTGTGCTCTGGAATGTGCTTTAAAGGACTGATAACAGGTAGAGATTTGAGTCTCTGAGTTTGTACAAACTCCCACTAGATAAGTGCGTATCGTGATGAGACTGCAACAGATAGGAGCTGGGACACAGCTTTTAACCAGCAAATGCAAATCTCTTCTCCTCCCCATCCCCCTCAAGGCCACATGTGCCCCATGATGGTCAGATTCTCTTTAATGTTCCAACGAAGCTCATAGACACCTTCCTGGGAGAAAACATGAGCTTGTTGTCATGGGAAAAGTAAAGCTAAAACAGCAAAATTGGAAGTAGCTTACAATTTGGAAATGTCTTAATGGAATACAATCTCTCCTTCTGCTTGCACTCTTTTCTTTGTTCTGCATCATCTGCACCTATAGTTCTTCTTGATATTAGCAGTGCAGTCATCTCTCAGCCGAGCATCCCAGAACATAGACAGCTGCAATACTGATCTCTGTACTTTTCCATCTCTCAACTCTGATGCATTCCCAGTGTCACCTGACTTTCCCAAAACGCCAAGGAAGGAGTGGGAGGTGCCTGTATATTATTCCTCTGAGTGTCTCAATGGAGTAAGAAAATAGCTTGATGCAGTGTTTAGTGCCTGATGAGGTGTGTGAGGTTTTTCCATGAAATGGCGATCATGCAGAAAAGAATCCCATAGGCTTTGTTTGAAAAATATGAAAGAGAGAGGAGAATGCATTAGTCTCACTAATTGATTCTGAGAAGGCCTGGCCAATTTCACAAACTGTTCACAAACAGAAAAAGCTACCCACATAATACAACCCCCCCCCCACCAGATCTTTGAAAATACTGGCTGTCTGCAATGGCGGGACTATAAGGTTTACTGCATGCAAGAAATCGAACAGTCCTGCTATTGGCACAGCCTCATGGCTAGTTGGTGATGAGTGACAGCCTTGCAATTCATTGCAGTTTCTGGGACATCTCTGTAATTCTTAGATTTTAGGCCTTGTGATTTCTGCATCTAGAGAGAGAGTTCTTAGTTATTTCTTAATTCTCATGCTTTCAACCATTTAATTCCCAATCATGTGTCTTTAGCCACATGGTTTGGATAACATCCAAATTAAGGCAGCAACTAGCCCAAACAAATGCCTCAGAAAGAGCCCTTTGCAAATACTTCATCCGAACAGCTTTGTGGGTAAAGCAGAAGCTGCACAAAATCAGGAAACCTTCCCATCCAGAGGAAAGACTCTAGCATAACAGCTGAGCTGTTGAATTCTGCATTCATCTGTAAGGAATGAATGAATGAATTCTGCATTTATAGGGAAGATTATAAAGAAGGCTGTTCAGTCATGAAGCAGCAAAGGACAATACTTTTTATGTAGGAGCATGAATTGGTGACAGGGGCCAGGCTGACAGCCTGGGAGGGGAAAGTCCTGTGTTTTTTTGCAGACCTTGAATGAGATTGATTTCCCCTATGGTTCTGCTTGGGGCTAGAGAGGCAGCCTCCAAGGAGGAGGCTGGGGTGTGAGCCCAGTCATTTCTCTGGCTGATGAGGGACCAGCATCTGCCAGTGACACAGAGGGAACCCAAGTGAGACCACAGGGTCCTGATGGGGCATCTGAGGGCCTGGCAGGTGGCAGGGGAACTGTCTGCCCTGTCCTGGACTCAGGCCAGTGCTGCCCAAGCAGTGGGTGCAGTGGTGAGCCCCAGCAGTGGTGGCCAGCAGGAGAGCCTAGTGCCAGGGCTTGGCTCAAGCAGACTAGAAGGAGGAGAGAGGGAGAGCTTTGCTACCAGAGCAGGCTCAGCCTGTTAGCATCACTTCAGCAAGGCTATAAGTGAAGCAGAAGCACATGAGGCTCTCCTTCAGGACTGGCTTTGTGCACTGAGGTCAGAAGCACTGTGTGCTCAGGCACAAATGCTTGTCGTTGACCCATCTCATGGTTATAATGGAGCCAGCATCACTGGGGCTTACTCCCCCATTTGTGAGACTGGTGCCCTTCTGAGTCCAGAGCAAAGCCACAACTCAGCGCCACAAATCCAACCAGTATCTCAACATGTATTATGCAGAACCAGCTGTGAACATCCCATGCACACATGGACACCAGGGACAGAAAGCTCCAGCTGAGCTCATTGCTTAGCAATGCCTAATGGCATAAGGGAGTGTTATGACTATCTAGAATGATTCCCCCAGCCGAGCCACAAGCCCTGCATGAAACGTGTGGTTCCATTCAGCCCCACACCGCTGGCACTCAAGCACCATGACCACCCAGGTCCCAAACCTCTCTTTCCACAGCACATGCTGCAATGGGGGTGAGGAACTTTGTTTCTTTGCCATTTTGAAAACAACCTTGTGGGGAGTGGAAGGATATCAAGGGAAGTTTTCCATCCAGTGAAGCTATAGGCCCCCAACTACCAGTCCAAGTAAGATTTTGCCATACTAATACTCTTAATCCCCCTTAGCCTCTGACTCTTCAGTATGCTGTCCTGGCTGGGGCACTGAGGGGATGTTCATTCCTTCTTCTTATTCTGCCTGCTACCTTTTTTATGTTCTTTTTTCTTTCTGTTAGGCTAGTAAGTGATCTTAATGCCATGACTACAGCCCTTCATTAATGTAGCTGGCACATTTCCCCCATCATGCTGTTGCTCTGCAGCAACATATTGGGTACAACAGGCCTGGGCAAGCTGGGAGGCCTGGGAGGGCCAGGAAAGTGAGACTGACATGACCTGAAAAGACCCCAGGCAGAGGTGTTAGTGTGGGCCTGAATTCCCCCCGGGCTGGGAGAGGTGCATGGGGTGAGGAGCAGAGCTGGGCAGGGCAGTGGAAGGGAACCCCCTGTGGCAGCACTGCTGGAGCTGCATGGCAGAGAGGCAGGAGAGGCACTGACACACTGATGCTCACCTCTCCCACTTTCCAATGCCAGCTGGTATCTTCTGAGCACCTCCCCCCAGCCTACACAGCTGCAGTGACGGGAATGAAACTGGGATGACTTTCTGAGCTGTCTGTCAAGGCCAGCATTCAGCTCTGGCCCCCCTGGATTCATGTGTCAGCATGAATCACTGGTGCTGGCAGTCCTAAAGTGCTGCACAACACAGGAGGAGCAGGCTCACTAGCCACCTGCGGAAACTGAGGCATAGATCCTAGGAGCTGATGGGGCACACGAGAGTCAGGAACCAAACCTGCAGTCAGCATTTTTCCTGCCTTCTCTTTCTAGTACTGATCGGCGTGGGCATAGAAACTCTGCAGCGAGGACAGTTCAAAAGCCTGGCTTTCTATCTGCTGTGAGTATTTTTGCCCTTGTAGTTAGAGCTTGCGGGGCTGTCACGTTCCACACCTGCACCATATATAGCACCAGACTAGACTGCAACAGCAGCAGGGACCAGTATCCAAGACTTTGGGGCATTTAGATACCCATCTTCAGGTTTCAGAAAACACAGCTCTTTCTCTTAGAGAAAGTGATCCTCTCCCCATGCTACCTGCAAGCTCAGGCAGGCCAGAGTTGACAGTGGCCGCAAACTGACACCCACAGGCAGAAGAGCTTTGAGATCTCTTCCTCAAACCAACTGGGCAGAGGCTGTTCAGACCCCAGCACACAGACTGTGTTGTGAACTGGACAGTAGATCCTGGCCCTCTATGCCCCTTCTACCATCTGGAGAGGATACTCAAACCTGCCCCCTTGACGCCTCCACCTTTCAGTTTTTCAGGGGTTGCAGTTACGGTCTGTGAAGGCTTCTTCTTTATCACTTTGTTCCTGGGGCTGTGCTTCACGTGAGTAGACCCTATCCAGTCTTCTCCAGCCTTGGTGGGACCTGCCTAAGGCAACCTGCCCCTTACAGGCAACACCAGACCTAGCCAAGCTGTAAGTGCCAAAGCAAAGGTACTGCCCTTACTCCCATGGCATGTGCTCGAGGAGGTAAGTGAGGCTGTGCCCATAGCCAATTACACTTGTGTTTTAACACAAATTTGTGCCACAATTTGCTGAGCATCAACACAACCGACCCTAGTCTGCAGCATCCCTTTAACATGTGAAGTCCTGCAAGGGACTGGGGTTGAGAGGAGAGTCACATCCCCAGGATGAGCTATACCTCCCTTCCAGAGACAGCACAGAAATTCAAGCCAAGATGTAGAAACTTCTTAGGCACTTCTCAGAGCCTGAGCACTCTGATCTCGTTTAGCAAAAAGTCAAAAGCCCTTGACAGCTGAAGAGGCAGCACCCTACTCCAGCTAACAGGTACCCTGCTTATGGCCAGGCAGGCAAACATGCCAAGGAGAGACCTCCTGAGATGCTGACCTCTGGCGGAGGTAGCCCAGGGCCTCTCATCCTCCATGAGGAAGGCTCAGGCATTACTTAGCTTCCCTGACCAACACACTGGTTTCCTGACAAACTGGAGTGGGGATCTGAACCTCTAGGTGGGTGAGGGTGAGGTGCAAGTCTTCTTGCCATGGGCTTGGTGCCCCAGCCTACAAGGGCCTCTGTCTCTCTCCCCAGATATGAGCCAGGCTCCCTGGCACATGCCTGCTGCAAACAAGCTAGACGCCCAGGAAGCTTCCAGAAATTCATGGGGTACACGCTGCTCTCGGTGGCTTGCTTCCTGCATCCCGTCCTTGTCTGGCACGTCACCATCCCTGGTGAGGAGCCCATGCTGGGGTGGGGGCTTGTGCAGATGCAAGAGGAGCATGGTGTATGTTGGGGCACCAGGCTGGCAGACCCAGAAATGGTGGGGATGTGCGGGGTGCCAGACCAGTTGTGGGGGACGCTGAGCTAGCTGGACTAAATGCTGTGCCTTTCTAGCACTGCTTGGCTAGCTCGTCTCCTTGCCCCAGCCCTTGACCAACACGCTTCTCTTCCCCAGGCTCCATGCTGGTGCTCACCGCCCTGGCCTACTTCCTGCTGAGCAAGAGGAGAAAGAGCCCAGGGCATAAAGAGGCACAACCCCAAGCAGGCCAATACGTGGACCCTTCAGCCACCATGGCAGCCCCAGCCGGCACTGGTGACACTGAGCAGACCTACACTTTCCATGGGGCCCAGAGGGAGCAGCACTGCTCACTGCTTGGCCACATGAAGAGCATCCTGAAGGGGAACAGGGACAAGAGCCTAGCCCAGGCAGCTCCATCCATACCAGCATCCCCATCAGCCCCACGCAAGCAAGTGCACTTCCAGGAGAAAGTGGTGCGGATCATCCCCTCTATCAGTGACAGCTTGGATGATGTGGAGAGTGAGGCTGAAGAGACCACACTGGACACAGCACCCATCCTCACCCCTCCAGATACCCCCGTCATCCTCACTCCTCTCAGCTCCACAGGCCTGTTCTGAGCACTCACCAGCAATGAGGACAGGGCAGAGAAACTACACCTGCATGTCAGCATCCCTCCCTGTCATTCTGGCAGCCAAAAGGTCCTGAGCCAACCCCAGCACCACTGCTGCATGTTGTGGGCAGAGCTGCAGTGCTGGCTGGAGCACCACATTCTCCATGGGGATGTCCCATGGGCCCCAGCAAGGCAGCAGACAACCAAACAGGCCAACCTTACAGCCACCAAGGAGGAAAAGGGGTGAGGGGATGGAGCACTCGTGCCCTATCAGGGCAAGGGAGGAGAGGTGGCTGGTGCTCTGTTTACCAACCTCCCTGCCCTAAAGGAAAAAGTGTGAAGGACCATGCCACCTGTCCTACAAGGGGCTGCTGGCAATCAACGGTCCCAAACCTTGTGAGGATGGCCAGTGGTGGTTCCCAGCCTCTGCTACACCAAACCCAGGGGTCAGGCCATGGTTCAGTCAAAGTATTCCCAAGACATTAAAATTTCTGCTCCTAGGGAATCTCTCTTTAAGGCCTGACACATGGGCCTCTGATACAGCACTACATGTCAAAGCAGCAACTCCTGCCTAACACCTCCGCCACAGCATTTGCCTACCACGAGGCAGCAATTGGCAGAACAAGAGGAGACAACCACCCTCTCAGAGCAGTTTCCGCTAAGGGCGGTTTTTGCCTGCCTCCCTTCACTGTGCTAGAAAAAGCTCAGGACTGGCACATTTCCAACACACAGGCACCTCAACCTGCAAGTTCCCTAGCAGCAACAGCAAAGGCTGCAGCAGGCCTAGCACATCCAAAACATCCCTCCAGGGGGGACTGAGACAAATCACACCCCTGGGTCTAGCACCCAGTAAGTGATCTCACCTGAGACACGCTCTGAGCCCAGCAGAGAAATCACCCCTGACTTTGGGGACACCTATGCAGAAGCACGGAGGATTGTGGAGCTTCCTGGTGTTCCTTGCCCAGACAGCCCTCTTGAGTTAGACAAGCTTTGGGATGATGTGGCGACTCAGGTTACTATGTTCAGCACTGCATCGGCACAGCAGACCACTTGTAAACTCCCTGTGTGTGTTAATTATGGGCCTCAGAGGGCAAAGATAATAACAAAGTTATAACTCTGCCCCACTGGTCCCCTCCATGCCAGCTCCTCCCTAAACTTTTCACCCCTGGCCTAATCCTACCGTGTTTTCTGCCCTTTCAGGACCATTTCCCTATAATCAAGCACTTCTTGCCTGTTCATCCCATCCCCTTGGCTTTCTCTCACCTTCTAACTATGACTTTCTGCTTCTCACTCCAGCTGTCTGRGGGGSKGGGGGGGGGGGGGGCAAGCATCCACTAACCAGCCCCCTAACTGCATCTTGGTCCCAATCATCCAGGCAGCCAACCCCATGGATTTGGAGATTATCACCGGTGGGCAGGTTGAGCCAATCTCATTCCTGTCATGTTGCCTTCTGTCTTCCAAGATAAATCTCCCTCCTGACCCAGCACACACCAGGAAATGCTGTTAGTGCCCCACAGTACTTTAGTCCTTAATCTCCCTGATTTTGTCCCGCAGGCAAAAACCTGCTACTTCTTTGGGGATATTACCCATGGTGGTATGGTGGGCAGGCAGCCCAGGGCTCCTTTCTCTGCTCCTTGCCCATGGCAGAGAAGGGACACACAATTCAAGGCTTGTAGAGAGCCTCTGCTCCACTGCCATCTCCTCCTCAGGAGCAGGGTGTGATAGGACCAAGGGCTGGCTGCTATGAGCATGTGTGTGTGAGCCCAGGGGCTATCCTTTCCTTTCTCCCTGCCGGCTTGGTCCTAACAGCTGCTGGAGGGCAAGGCAGTTTCTTTACACTACTAGGCAATTATAAGAGGTTTCAGGGAACTGACATCATGCCCCCCGTCTTCTCTGCTAGCCCTTATATACTCTATTTGCCGGACCAGCTTGTTTGGAACTCACTCTGGGAGAGAGAAGCCCTGAGTAAGAGAGCTCTGGGGTAGGAGAAGGTCCCAGGCCATGAAGCAGACTATGGGCAGAGACAGGGAATCACTGTGCTGGATGCAGGAAAGACACTTACTTCAGGAGGCACGTGGCCGGGAAGGGCATCCCCCACCGCGTCCCACGTGCCATGAACTGTGCCAGCTGCCTGCTGCTGTAGGTAACTACAAGATGACAAGCACCTGCAATGCCTGCAGATATCATGGCAAAGACCTTCTCATCAGTGTCAGGCAGCTCTTTTGGCTGCATGTGGGAAAGAGGACAGGTGTGTGGGTTTGCTCAGACACAGGACGTGTGGCCACACGTTGCCCTGTCACCTTTGCTGAGATGAGGAACTATAAAGGCTCTGAACCCAGAAAGCCAGATTGGGGTGAGACGGTCATAGGAAGGGAAGATCCCTGAGACCTACTTCAGCTGATTATAAGGCAGAACCCAATGGGGCTGACTGTTTTTCTTGGAAATATGTTATTTCCGCTTTTAAAATTCAGCTCTCTGAGTCTGTCAGAGTCACTGTGGCCATTGTAGTTTTAAGGAAGATTGAAAACATGAATCTTGAGTGTTCAAAAATCAGAAGGCAAATGATAAGAACCCCATGTTACTTTGTAATGCATTCTGTTTAAGTCACTCCTGACTTGGGAGATGGGTAGGCAAGAAGGCAGAAGATGCTGGCTGATAACATTTGACAGGCTGTCTTTGATAATGAAACTCTGTCCACAAGGGCAGCTTTTGAATAGTCTCATACATTCAGTCATTACTATAACTTCTAGACATGAACAAAAAGCTTTTTGTAGCATCACCAACATTTAAAATGCTAACTGGTGTTAATCTGTTTTAAATATGATACACAGGTTTGAGACCTCCCTCTTCTGGATGCACAGATTAACACTCCAGTCCATAATTGCTTCCTGGGGAAGAGTCACGTACACATCTGCCCGGGTGGTTCAGTCTCCTCCTGCACCTGCAAAAATGTCTTCAGAAAATTGTGCCCTTTTAAAACCTAATGTTGCAACACTGAGAGCAGCAAGCCCAGGATCTAGCCACCGGATCAAGCCGCAGCTCTTTCACCCTCAAGATAGTGTATTCATCACATTAAGAAATAAAAATAAAGGTACTTCCTTCTAAAGTTCGTGGTCAAGCAGCAAGCCTGCACCAGAAAAGGTCCTGGCCCAGCCAGGCAAACAGGGTACCCCTCCTTGCCCACTTGCCCCTAAATACTGTGCTCAGAGCTGGATCCCCATCTCAGTCACACATCTGCCTATTATATCTGCTCTTGATGGCAAACTCTGCTTTCTGCATCATCCAAGGCTCTTCATTAAACATTGCCTCATTAATTACACACACAGAGGTAAAGCAATGTTCCTAATAGATCAATGAATCTGCTTACAAAAGAAAGACTGCATTTCCACAGCCTCCTCTTTAGCCCCGAGCAAAGTTCCAGGGGAGCCTGGGTGGGGACAGCTGCCTGGCACTGACCTTCTTCAGTCAACTCTTGCTCCATCAGCCCCAAGGTCCGTACCTGTGGGGCAGCAGGACCGTTGGCAAGGGGAACAGCAATGGGGTGACAGCCCCTGTGGCACACTGAAGGGGGAGGTGGATTTCATTCTCTCTGAAATGCATATATTGAGTTTGTAATCTTTAGTTTCTGTAGCATTAGGCATTATTGGTTTCTAGGTTCATCTTTTGAAAGCATGTTGTAGGTTTCCCTTGGGAAGCAGGACTGAGGGAAGCTGGAGGTGAAGTGGTTGCTCAGGCTTACCGGAGATAGCGGTGGGCAGGGTCCTGTTTCCCCATTGCATCCCCAGTTGCTTTTCCTGTACACTCCCTTGTGTTAGCCTGGCTCTTTTCCAACCCCACAGCTAGCTGTTTCAGGAGACAAAGCCTGGAAAAAAGCTACTCATTTTTTCTGTGGTATTAAATTGCCTGTTCAGTTAAGCTCCCTGGCTGGCTCACCATGGAGTTTGCTGAGAGCTAGCACTAGCTCAAGGGAAGCACTGGGCAGCCAGACCTGGGGGGCAGGATGCTCCGTCAGCGGCAGCTGAACTGTGGGCAGGAAATGGCACCACAAGGATGCACTTCCACAGCATGTGCTGAGCTACTGCACTATGTCACCCCTGCCAAAGAGTCCATCTCTACACGCCTCCGCTCTGCTCCCTGCTGCCCATCCCTGCCCTTCCCTGTGGGCCTCAGTGCTGCCAGCCGGCTCCATCAGGTGATGGAACTGCTTAGCCCAGAGGAAAAACAATTAGGAAAAAGAAGGCAGGCAGCTATCTTCTGGGATAATGAGCCAAATTAATTCATGGAAGGACTGATGAGCACCAGAGCTGGTGCAAAGGAGGGGTCAGAATTGTGCAGGCAAGAGCAAGGGCCAGCTGTGAAATGAGTGGGAGGGCGATAAGACCACCTCTTTCAGAGGCAACAGGCTGTTAGAGCAGCTCAGCAGCTCAGAGAAATGCAGTCTCAGGCATTGCTTAAAATCCCAGTGTAGAGGAAATGTTCAGCCTCAGGGGGGAGTCAGATGACTTTGCAGAGGGCTCAGAGATTATCAAGTGTTCACCTCTCTGTTGGTCCCTTTCCCTACAATTAGCTATGAGGGGCATCCCAGGGGCTATTGAAAGTACCAGAAATAGTACAGAACTGTAGGGGGGGGGCTCTATATGATAAACTCCTACATATGCAGGGAAATTGCAGGAAAAGGAAGAACTAGACACTATTAACTGTGCAGTGCAGTGATACCTGAATTTGAGTTGCCGGAACTGTAAGTCCACACCACCCTGCTATATCACTTTTCTGTGCATTACAGTTAAGTCATGACGCAACTAATCCACTGAGATTAATCTGCTGAGTTACAGTTGACTGTATATGGCTAAAAAAATTCTACAGATTCCAATACTGGAAGGAAGCAAGATGAAACACCCAAAATAAGTAAGTGTAAGGTGAAACTCTGAGCTAATCCTGGCAGAAACTGTTTCCTCCAATGTTTCCTCCAAAGGTTTTCCTGCATGAGAAAAAAAATCCGCCTGCTTTGCATAGAGGGTAGCATATGTGCATTGAAAACACTCCACAATGGTACTTGACAGCCCCTGTCACAGCTTAGTGAATTAGTATGTTGCAAACAATTACTCAGTTTTGGCTTTTATATGAAGGCCAAAATAGGTTGCAGTGCAGGTTTCAGTTACAATTCCTCTTTGCCTCCAGTGCAAACTAGAGCGCATAGCTGTTACTCAGACCCGGAGCCAGGTGCGCCGCCTGCCCTGCCACAGACCCCCAGCCTTGGCCAAGGCACCTAGATGTTCACCCCCCAAGCTCTGTAGCTCCCCCCAGGTGATTCTGGCTCTTGTTTCTCTGGGCACTGCTCTCCATGTTTGCAAACACGGATAAGAACATTTTACCCATGTAACAACAGTATTAGGAAAATAAGGCCTATTTAGAGAGAAAACTGTTCAGTTTCTGCAGTGTTAGTATTCAAAATGAGAAATGGCCAGCCTCCACTTCTGTGTGTAACACCAGTGGCAGCAGTGCCTGTTAACACCCACAGGAGCAAACAGCTGTATTGGCATCAGTGGCACAGGCAGCTCCTGATTCAGTATTAAGTCATACCACATGCAGGAGAGGGCCTGACTCCATTCACTTCCCTGAACTAAGAATTAAATGCTGCATGTTCACTCACCTGCAACCCTACTGCACCTTCTCATCCCTGCATCATATCTCATCCCATTGAGGGGTTTCCCATGCTCTGAGCCAAAACACAGGTCCTGTTTTGGCTGGACTCCTGAATTTTGTGGCAGGTAGGAACTTAGAGGAACCAGAGACCATGTCCCAAATCTGCCTGAGATTCCTTGGAGCTGTCAGCTCCCATGTCTGCTTCACATGCGCTTGGCAAAAGTGGGGATCTGACTTCCAGCTGTCATATATCAACTTGCATACGACTGGTGAAATGACTGCACTTAGGTTATATCCAGTGAATGATTAAGGTACCTTTAGTAAATTAGTTGTAGGCAGCTATTCACTCAGCAAGCGACTTTAATGGTTCCTGTTCTAAGGAACTATGTACAACACCAGAAACCAACTGCTTTCCCAACCCAGGTCTTTGGATTACATACTAAGTAGAGAAGACATATTTCAGACAGGCCAAAAAAAAAAAAACAAAAAAAAAAAAACAAAGATAGGGTCATGCTTCCCGGGACCTCCTCCTCACCCCAGCCTGTACCTGAAGGGAACCTCATACAGCCAGGAGGAAGTTGTTGACTTTTAATGATAACCCCATCTCACAGCTCTCTCTT
The DNA here is from genome assembly GCF_003343035.1 of Apteryx rowi. Classification (NCBI taxonomy): domain Eukaryota; kingdom Metazoa; phylum Chordata; class Aves; order Apterygiformes; family Apterygidae; genus Apteryx; species Apteryx rowi. The sequence continues at coordinate 63,260 of NW_020450695.1, read as the reverse complement.
CATTCTGCCCAGCCTTTCCTTTGCCCCAGACTTTTCCATCCCAGAGCTGGCCTTTTTCTGAACAGGTATTTAAAATGGAATATAATCCTGATCATTCTGTGATGAGGAGAATTATAGACACTGCGATGTGATTGCACAACTCCTCCTTGCCCTAAATCTTCTTCCACTTCACGCCTCTCCAAAACTCCCCAGTAACAGGGGCTGGGTTTGGTACTCTTCCAGGCTGCCCAACCTTGTTCTCCAGCCCCAGACTCCCCCTCCTGCTGGCACCCTCCTCACACTTTCGGTGCATCGCCCATTGCACCTGCACCTGCTTTCACTGGAGAACTACAATTGCAGCTGCTGTTTTGGGTAAGGATTTCAACAGCACAGATGGAGTTAACACCTACCGAATTGTGCCTAGAGGAAAAGGAGGGCAACAAAAGAGGACAAATCCAGAAAAAGGAGAGTATATGGTAGACCTAACTCTGAGAAGACAAGTCCTTGACTAAAGTTTTTCAGTACCTGACTTGATGGTGTAAAGCCATTTGTAAGATCCAGTCCTGAGACTTAGTGTCTCCATGCTGACTTGTTAGAGTAACAATACTTCCATTTTCAATGCCCATGTCATCTCTCCATACCATGAATGACAGGCACGAGCTGTTTTTGCCTGCACATTTCTAATTAAACTTCTAGGTTCTCTATGCCCTAGAATAAATACAGTCCTAAGGATATTTACAAGAATTACTAAAATTCGAGAAGATTTTTTTTCTTACTTCACATCTTTGCAAAGCAAGGGAATCTGAATATATCATTTTTCTTTGGTACAAGTATTTTACATTCATTTGCTTGTCCTCATGAATAGATTCTTAATGACACACTTGGAAATAGTTCTTTTAGGCTCAGGATCACCATTGGTGACCACAACCTAAGCGGATCACTGTGCCTCAGCTGAGTCACACTTAGCCATCTGCATGCTCTTAGCCTGTGGAAAGGTAGCTCAGGTAAAAGGGACATTTGCTTCTAAACAGAACTGTGATGAAGAAAGCCTGGAAACACACTTACTGGCAGAAAAATTCTTTAAAAGTGTCAGGTAAAAATAGTTAAAAGAGGTTTCTCAGCAGTTCAGGGTCATTTTCAAATTCTCCATGGAGACACTTTAATGGGACAGCTCTACAGTCAAATTGCTAGCAGATGAAGATGTAGGGAATTATTTTTGCTTACTATCAGTCAGTTTATCTAGCTGGCTAGTTACTGATTAGACTATTATGTTTGATTTAATGTAAGAAGTTTAAATATAAATTACTAAATTAAAAATGAAAAAATTCTTCTTTTGGACCATTAATTAAAATAATTCTTGTGTGATGCCAAGAAGAACATGCCTGGATTGATCAAAAGCACACTCCAATCACATTTAATTGATGGGACAGAGTATTTTTATCTCTTACAAAAACAGTGATAAAAAATAAAGCAGTTAATAATGTAAGTTTTAAACCAGGTTGTTAAGTTCTCTTCCGTTGTTTTCAGGCAAACCTCACATTCCAACTCTTTATACCTGCTGATGTGCTGCAAACCTTACATGATTAAAAAAAGCAGGTTTGCTTTTTCAGTAGTATTCTGTGGTACACTTGATTACTTCCTCTAACAGAGTGAAAAAACGGAAGCCCAGATAGAATTGCACAAAAATGATCAGCTTTACGCTGCAGAAAACTGAACTGAAGAAGCTCTTCGCTGGCTGTTCTCAGGGCTGCATGCTAGGAATGCTGGGAGAATTTGTTACAGTAGCATTACATTTGAATTTGATATAGCAGCATAACATTTCTCTCTCACAAGGTAGGAAGGTTATGTCCAGGTTCTTTATTACTTCTTTCATTCTCATGCCTATAAGCAGACCGTTTAGGAGACAATTCACAGCGTGGGAGCAAGCCTGCCTCCAAGTCAGAGCACATGAAGGGGCCACGTGCTGTTTTACGTCAAACTATATAGCTACGGCCCCATACATGTGCTCAGGCAGACCAAAACACAAGGCTGACAATGAAGGTGCAGGCTTATGACAAACTGTAGATCCTCTACATGTCACTAGAAGTGGAGAAGAAGAACCTGAAGCGCTTCACTGGGTATATAACTTTGTAGCAGCATGGCATGGGAGCTTGATCTGGGAGGCCTTCAGGGAAAGAGTTTGGGAAGGGAATTAAGCTTTTTAGTCACTCCTTCCTCTCTAAAACCCAGGCCTGGGCGTGAAAATGAGCTCCAACTTACGCCTCTCACATTAGTCACTATTCACTGTCAACATCTGTTTCTGATGCAAGCATCTGCAAGTTCGGAAGAAATCACCAGTTGTATAAATGGAAGCCAAAGCATCTTCTCCAGCAATAGGCTTTTAAGTGTTTCATATTGGGGCTGCACATGGTCACAGTTTAAAAATATGACAATCTTACTGTCAATGTTTCTCATGTGAAAGTGTCATAAGAAGGAAATTACAAACAAATTCCTGTTGACTGGTTTGGAAATGGAGAATGCTCTGTTGTTGCCATCATTTGTCCTGGCTCTTACTCAGTACTAAGGTATCTCATTCAGCTTGTCATTACTTTATCATTCCCTTGTTGCTAACTTGTTTTATGATTTCTTCACTTCCAGCTAACAGTCGCAGGCACAAATATTCCCTGACTCAGGCTGACTCCTTCTAAACTAAGTCTCCAAATGAAAGCACAACATAATCCCTCTGCTGATGTATCTATCAGTTATAAATACAGATTATCTTTAGCTGCTGTAGCCTGATATTATTCATAAGGTTGCTGTTACTGTGTTTGTTTTCTCAATTTCATAGCAACTTCAACCATGGAAAAGCTGGCACAAAAAGACAAAATATTTTTTGCTTTGTATCCTGCAGCCACAACTAAGAATGCTTCAAACCCTTTAATTATAGCATTGTTATTTCCTGAAGCAGCAAATCATGTATGAGTTATTGCCTTCATATATGAACAGTGAACACTGAGCTTTTAGAAGAAGTACCATGGCAGATCATGGGATACAGACTACCAGACAAGGCAAAAGAAAATATTCTAAAAAGAATTTATATTGCCATGGAAATGTTATTGCAGCCCCTGTGCTAATTCTGCCCTGAAACAGTCCGGCATGCCCTTCTAGAAAGGCTCCCTCCTTTCCTGTTCTTCGTTTAGAGTTGTAAATGACAGCAGTGAAACACTCAAAGTTCAGCTCCAGCTGCCTACACAAGCCCTTTCCATGCCTTCCACTCTCGGGCAGCTGACACTTGCAAAACATTCATACAGCCACCCAGGACTCTGTATGGAGCTACCATGCAAAAGCTTAGTATTATTACTCAATTGCTTTATTAACAAAAGTAATTACTGTAGTTTTTCTATTGCCCCACAAGCACCCAAGGCAATAAAACAGAAAAAATATGTAGGAATAATTAGCTTAGGCAACATCTTAAACATTTTAAGACTGTAACTCCCATGTCACTGGCATTCAGAGGAGATTAAGGCTTTCCCCACTAAAAAAGATAGTATGTCCCAGGCAAGCACAGTGAAAATTACGAATTGAATGGGATTTGGTCAAAGATATGACTAGTCTCCAGAAGAAAATCATTAATAATTTGTAATTAATTTTTGCAAAGTTGTCATGTAACAGTAATTAGAAAATACAAGCTAGATCATATTTCTGAAAACATTCCTTTCTTTTGGCAGTCTCAATGTTTTTTATGCTGTAGTTACCAAGATGAAAGATATTTTTATTAATAGCATTTTGCTTCTGTTCTTCTAGGAAAAAATCTGATATCTTTAAAAAGTTTCTGTTCAAAGCTGAGTAAGTGTTTATATGGCTCAACAACTACACAGGACAACTACTAAGAAGAAGTTGTACTAAAGCAAGCACAGTTTCTGTTTTAACATAGTTTAGTATATGGTTTATATTTTATTTGATCTATCTAGTCATATTTAAAATCTGATTTGTTCAAAAGAGTTATGAGAAATTTTAGAAGACCTCTGAGTTCACAAGTCTTTAAGTTTACTCTGACTCAGATGAATCATTTACAAATAGATGTGTACAAAAGGCAGTCAGGAAATAGTCTTATAGCCAACATCTAAGAAATCACATCTAATATACATTCTTGAAATTCATAAAAAGACCTGAGACAACCGCCTCTGTTATAATCTATTTTATAAGAAAGAATATGTTGAGTTTCAGGAGGACACATTGGTCAGGGAACAGAGTAGATAGATAGAACAGAACAGAACAACTTTGCTTAATGTAAATGTAATTCTAATATAAATAACTCTTCAAGTTGCCATTACTAAAAATGTGGAATTGCTGAGGATTGCTCATTGATGGACAAGGACTGAAATCCAAAGGCAAGTTAGTGATTCTGTTTTAAAACTACGATGATTTCCCAAATGTACTGTTTTTCCACACCTGCCTGTCAGCTCTGTAAGATGGAAAAGGCCATGCCAACTGCAGTATGGTCTGAAGAAAAAGACCAACAGTATGACATTGAATAGTTACTTCCTCAGATCCGTAATCTGATTTAGTATGAGAAATTCCATGACAAGAACCACTGGGATTTCATTTGGGGTCTTGATGTGCCCAAGCACTTGATGGTATGCAAAGGAGCATAGTGGACAGAACAGAAATTGAAGAGGCAAGAAAATACATATGAGGAGCATGAAGGCAGTATAGAAAAAGGTCCACAAGAAAGCTGAAGGCCTTTTAAGAAAGGCTGAAGAGCTGAAAAAAGAACAGATAGGGAAAAAATGTGAAGAGATAATGAAATGAAAAGCAAATGTGACAGACAAGAGATGCTAAGGGACATGCAAGAAAACAGTGAGAGTAGAGGACATTGATAGGACTGCAAAGAATGAAGAACAGAAGACTAACCAAAGGGACAGGGAGACTGGCTGGATTAGGAGCTTGACTCACCTCACAAACAAGGAAAGGGTAAATGAAGACTTGTTTCACTCATCCAGACCAGAAGCATGGCAATGTATGGTTGAATCTGTAACCACGAATTGTGAAACTTCTATTAGAAGTGGTTATTTTCCCTTCAAAGACCAGAAGGCAGACTGGGGGGGGGGGGGAAGACATCTACATGATAATTTATTATCCTTTATAACTTTTCAACCAAGTTTTAATTCTGAGATGGTTTGAACATGTGTTGTGCAATACTCCCCTCCTTCTTGCAGCATAGCTGGGTGGTTTCATGAAAAGAATGGAGATACAGAGGGAAGATTTGCACCACCTCACAGTCAAGATGTAGGTGACTGTATGGGACGCAGAGACACTGCCCACTAGGGCGTGTAAGGGAATGACACATTCTTATAGCACCACAATTACAGGTAATTGGCTTTTCCTTTGCACATACTGGAGGTACTGCGCCTCTTCACACTGGAACTGTAATTAGCGAATCCGGTTCTTCCTAAATGACTTCTATTTATTACTTATAAAGGAGATAAATGTGCATTGCAAAGTGAGAGCCTGCTATTCCATTTTGTGTCACATCTGTAAATCGCATTGATTTGGAGGGAAGTGTCAGAATGATTGTCTCCAGTTAGGTGGAGTTATACTATTTCTGACTGAGATTTCCCAAACAGAAATGCATGTGTGCATGCTGCATAGCTCCTGCATGCTGCATGTGATATTTCAAAGACAGCAAGCACTCTGGAACTACTACGCTAACAGAGCTGACATCTGCAGCACATGCTTTTCAGCAGCACATGCAGGCTCAATCAGTATGTGTTTTACAGATCTGTGCAAGCAGAATGTCCTGTTTCTCAGTAGTCTGCGCAAGGAAATGTATCATGATTAGAAAGGTCTGGCATAAAGTAGCCTTACCACTACAGTTAATATTAAAACCAAATATATCAATAATAAAAAACCAACTAACCTGCACATTAAAGAACTGGATAGAAAGCTATAATATTACCTATCAAGGATTCTGAAGTCTAAGTATAATATCAAACTCTATCTGCTCATAATAATACTCACATGCTTGCAGTAGCTATGGAAAGTCATAAGTTACATGATAAGGGCTTAATCATTAATAGTTACTTAGTACACAGCTAAGATTTTATTGAAAGGTTGGTTGGTTTTTTTTCCTTAAAAAATACTGCTCCTGGAGTCATATGATTATGTAGAACTCTCATCTCCCTTTCAAAGATGTGTCTTGGCCTCACAGTTGTAGACAAGAATCTTGAAAACTGCAACCTCCTTGTGATCCTGGAGAGCTCATTCATGGTTTTGAATGCTACAGACTGGCTATTTTGCATTGTCTGTAAAAGCAAAAACTGTTTAGAATTCCCCTCACAAATGACTTGCCACTTTTCATTCATTTGTGTTTTCTATGATGTTCAATTACGAAGAGTAAACATTTTGCAGGTGACAGATGTTCAAAAGTTTAACTTGTGTCCATCAGTCATCAGGGATGGAAAGCCACTTATATAGAGATTACAGTGGTTCCCCTCATGAAACAACAAATTAATTTTTTTTAAAAAACATCACTTAGGCTATGAAATTTTATTTTGACAACTGCCTTTGGGGAGATTTAGTGTCTTCCCTACACCCAACAAAACATCATCAGTAAACCTCACTAACTTAGCACTTGACATTGCTTCACTGAACGCAGCAGTACCTTTACTGTTGATTCAAATGCAGACCACAAAGAAGCAAGCCATACCTCTTTTTTTAGGCTGAAGATCATCATATGTTAAGCTAGAAAATATTTTGTTGCTAAGCCCTCTAGCCACATAGTAATTCTAAGCTGCTGAAGATTGTCTTCTTCATCATCACAAAGAAAAAGAAAGCCTACCTTGACCAAATACGCTTAACTTAACCAAGTTTTGTTCCATACCACAGAAAAAAAATACATCTGAAAATCTGGCAGATAGATGGACCTGCTGCTGCTTTGCATAAACTGAGTGAAGGATACCTGCAAATCCAGTCACTATTTACTAATATTTTTGTCAAAAATTTGATATTTAATAGATAAGGTTCCTCCAAACGTGATCCAGCAAGAAACTGGTTCAGTCAAAATGAATACACACACAGCCTAGCACAAATTCTAGAGCCAGGCAGGATGTTCGAGGGCATCTCAAATGGCCCTATATACCCATGTTTGGATACTTCTTGCTAATGGGATCGATGAACTGAGTATTGGGTCCTTGAGTATGCTCCTTGCTAAACTCTTCCTCTTTGTCCAATGTCCCATAGGTAGCAGTCACCTAAGATTCTGAATGATAAAAAATATGGGAGCCAGATTAGTGGCTGAAATTCTGTGATTTAGTCCTAGATGAAGAAATGTTCCCCCGAATTCACTCCAAGGTGAATTGTCATCTAAGGGGGAAAAGATGTTATGAGCAGGGGTTGTATGTGCACATCCTGTATGCACATACACCATTTATTTATGATTACACCCATTAGTGCTTTACAGCTGGCATACAATTTAAAGAAGCATGTATGTCATAAACAATTATCTAGCTCTGGCTTTGATTTTAATTTCAAATAAATAAATTCCAGGGTTGTAAATCCCTTCAGCCCTGAATGAAAATTACAGACTGAAACCTAGCCATCAGAGAAGCCATGTCAGAGCCAACCTGCCTGTGCTGCTGCTCCCCCCGTGGTACCGGTCGCAGCTGAGCAGCGGGGGAAAGCATCACATGCATGGGACGGCGCAGCTCCACCACCCTCCTGCGGGGCTAGATTCTCCTGCTGCAGCGATGGGGAGCCTGGCTGCTATCAGAGATAACCCACTGCACTTCTCCTCAGCTTTCACCGTATTCTCAAATATACCTGGCATGACTCGGAGGATTAAAATATTTCTCTAAGCTTTGAGAATGGCAGACCTGTAATGTCCATGGAGCAGGGCACAGGGCATTGGAAGATCCAGAAAACGGCGGACTTCTGCATTGCTGGCAACGTGAACAACACTACCTCACAAACTGAGCCCTCCTCAGTGTCCCTCACCAGGACAGAAGGGGATGAATAGGATACCAGGTGGATCCTTTCTGTACAACCCAGAAAAACTTCCAAAGCATTGAACATGTTAGGTGAGAATTCCCGCTATGAAAAATGTGAATGCATCTTTGTGTGTACATACCAAAACACTTGGAGACAGGGACCTCCCATCTATTTTTAAGTCAGCCTTATAAGGCCTTCTGTGAATGGATCTGATTTCAGTTCTTCCATGGTTGAAATTGTACCATGCTTAGCTGTACAGAAAGCAATGAGACAAAATTGAGGGTGCTTCCTAAGCTGGTGTCTTTTGTGGAAAACAAATGCTTTCTTATGGACTCAAAAAGAAGGGTGCCCACTATATGCACCAGGTAGAAGTTTTATGCTGCATACTGCCCATTAGGCTAAGGGTGAGTCTGTAACATCAGAGGTCTGTAACATCAGAGGAACTCAATTACACAAAATATTTGTACTTGTCTTCATCATTTGAAAATGACACTAGTTTAAAAAATCATTTGGGTTTTGCAATAGTACAATCCTTTATCAAAGCACTAAAACATTCTTTTAAACAGGAAAGAATTCTGACATGATCAACTGAAAATTTTAATAGCATTGCTAGCTCCAAGAACCTGCCTTCCTATCAAAAAACTATGTTTAAATCTGTTCTCAGGTATTTATTTCTCTTTTTTAAAGGAAAATCTTTTCAATGACTTGTTAGTTTCCAGCAGTCCATTCTCTTAAGTCTTTGGCAATACACCTCATAATAAGGAACTTTCTGTCTTTATGGCTTAGATTAATCAAATCTGACAACCTTAAGGCAGGCAAGTAAGGATTTTAGCCATGATTTTTATTTATTTATCAAATAATTACCAAAAATTGGAACGAATATTTGGATTAATAGGAATGCAATTTTTACAGACATACCCTGTTCAGACAAGTATTAGGAACAGTCCCTGCACAAAATCCTTATAGTTGGAGGTGCCAGCTGAGCAATAGGAAAGGAAAAAAAACAAAAACCCTGGAGGTCGAAATGACTTGGCCAGAATCACACAATAGCGAGGAATGGTTCAGTGTCCTATTCATTAGACCCAGACACAACTTATTTCGATTCACTGGGGTGACTTAAGTGAGACTGTGCATCACAAGTGTAGAGTCATTCAAGCTGAGCAATGCCCCAGCAGAGCTGGGGAATCCAGGAGAGAGTTACCTGCCTGCCATTGGGAGCTGCACAGCTGCAGCTGACAGGCAAGGTTCGTTACATGGGGTATAGGCCCACACAAGCGCGGCTAATAGAGCCAGGTCTGAGCTAACAACTCTTTATGGTGCTGTGCTGCTTTGTATGGATGCAACAAGCTCAGCTCAGAATTAATGTGGGGATGACTACATCACAACCATGTGCCCAGTGTTTCTGTTTGCTTTCAAAAGGAAAACATAAATATCCAGCGATTCAGATTTGCTTCCCCTCCAGCACTGGAGCTACTCTGCCATAGAGTGACAGACCCACCAGCAGAGAGAGTAGAGCCATGAGGCATCCCTGCTGATGGACTCATCATGTTCCTGTGTGGATCTGGGGAATTTGCCACATTTCAGACAGCGTCTGCTATCTGTTCCCAACTGGGATACAACTCTGCAAAGGGCTCTTCCTTCCTCAAGGCACTTCACAAAATGCTTCCAAGGCAAAGAGATCATTCTGATCATAAAAAGACACAGATTTGCTGAGTAATGGTAAGAACTATGCCCATGTCTGGTATTATTTGGGTTAATGAAAGTTGGTTGAGAGTGGTCCAAAAGCTCCATTTGTCCTATTTCTGTGCAATATTGTAAAACAACATGGTGGCACTAGCACTTTAGAAGTAAACTTTCTTTATGTAGCAAGAGACATAAGTAAAATAGAATGTGTTGTATGACTCTTCATTTAGTTTTGAAAGACATCACTTTGGGGTCAGAAGACAGATCTTGCATTTATAAGGGAAAGCTTGCATTGCAAACACATAGACCATATTCAATACACAGCTTTGTTATTTAAAGTGTACTTTCTACATTTCTATAGTCAAGGTTGAAACATTTTTATAGCCTTTCATTTTCCCTGCAAGAGATGAAATCAATATTCTAATACCCAAGTGAAAAATAATCACCTTAGTTTCATAATTATTTTATAATTTTATGTTTTGTTATTTTTACGGTAGAGTAATAAATGCGGAAAAATCACTGTTATTGCCCAGAGTAGACCAGCATGTTGTTTTGGTAACTATGTCTTCACTTTTTAAAGAAAAAGGACCAGATCTATGAATTGAATAGACCTTGACTGTTTCAAAACAAGTTCCCACTGTATATAAAGGGAAAAACAAAAGTTTCACTATTTGGAAAGACAGAGTTATAATCATACAATTTGCTGACCTAGCAGAAGTTTTTGGAGAGTTACTTTCCATGCATGAAAAGATTTAACAAAGCAAGACTGAGATGATTAGTATCAGGATTCATTTTTGAAGGACAATTTTCCATAGGAAGCAGGCAGTGAGAAAGGTGTTCATCAGAAGAGACAGACAGCTGTCCTAGCTGCCCAGCCCTGACCTTGGCTCACTGCCCCCTCCGGGCAGTAGTCAGCTTAACCTCAGCCCAGCCCCAGCTCCAGGTGTGTGCCAGCTTGCCAATTTGAATGGAGGATGGAGACTTTGGTGACACCATCTCTAAGCCCCCAGCAGCCTCTTTCTGTCTCAAGAGCAAACCCTTTACTTTAAATCTTAGCTCTAAGAACAACCTGCCCCTTTGCCCACAGACCCACCAATCCCATCCTTAGCTGGGTAGCTGCTGCTGATGCCAACACAAAACTTACCTGAGCAACTGTCTTGTTCCAACCCCGGCTAGGTCATTAGTCCACACTTTCCAGTTCTGTTTGGTACACCTTTACCAGTACTGATCAGTACACACCGAGTAACTGTAGCTTAGCCTGATGCTAGTTCTAGTCCTTCTGCCAGAGGATTTGAGTACATGCTCTTGAGACTTTTACCAAGTCTATGAAAAAAAAACAAACAACTATATTTAATTCAGCTTTCCATGATTGTGGATGTGGATGTGTGAATTTCTTTTTTTCTAATTACAACTGATTCATATAAGGGTGAGGAAATATGCTGTATACATTGCTACAAAGGTAGCACAAAGATAAAAACATTACCCGTGGATCTGAGGCAAAACGATCTGGAAAGTTATGAAGAACTTATGAACTGCAAGAGAGACTTCATCCACCCTCAGAGGTTAAGAAATCCTGTTTTACATAAATTTCACAAACACTGGCATTAGCCAAAAAGTACTATGAAAATGATTTCTGTTTTCAGAAGTTGTTGTTCTCCTTGACTATGTAACAGAGGGGCCAGGGCTGAGTTTTTAGTTTTTAAGCTGCCCCTTCTATGGGTGACTGATGCTGTAAGAGGCTAGGGCAGGAATGCAGTGTTGCCTGGGCCGTTCCCAGACACGGTGCCAGCAGTGTGAGCAGGAGAGAGGCTTGCAGCCCTCTCCATCCCTCCCGAGCCCTTCCCTTGGACATTTCTTTACCTTTGTTACATGAAATATTCATAATTATGTAAGTGCCAATTCCAAGCTAACTTACTCATCACTTAAGAACACTGTGCCACTTAACCTAGCTGCTGGAAAACCTTCAGGCAAGACCATATTACTTAACTTGATTATGAGCAGCAGAAATATTTTTGCATGCCTGACAGATCTCAACAGAATCTCTCACTCAAGCAGCACCAGTATTCACCAGTGCTTTATATTTTTTCACTTCACTTTTCTGGTGTTCCTTGCCCAGACAGCCCTCTTGAGTTAGACAAGCTTTGGGATGATGTGGCAACTCAGGTTACTATGTTCGGCACTGCATCGGCACAGCAGACCACTTGTAAACTCCCTGTGTGTGTTAATTATGGGCCTCAGAGGGCAAAGATAATAACAAAGTTATAACTCTGCCCCACTGGTCCCCTCCATGCCAGCTCCTCCCTAAACTTTTCACCCCTGGCCTAATCCTACCGTGTTTTCTGCCCTTTCAGGACTCCTTTCAGGAGTCTCTAGGTAGCTCGCACTTGGCACTGGCGGTTACAGCACCTGTGTGTTCTTGTCTTTATCTAAAAGTGCAGCAACAAATTTTCATGGGAACATTCTTTTCATTTGACAGTAGAAGTGATGAATAGAATTGTTTTCTATTAAGAAAACCCTGTAAGAGCTCAAAAGACCAAAACAGAGTTACCCTTTCCATGGACAGGATCTGCGCAGCATGCTGTGCCCTGACTGGAGGTCCATTTGATGCTGCACAGCTCAGGGTTCCCAGCATCTGAAGGGGCATAAGATTAGTACAGATAATCTTCTTTCTCCTTACAGTGTTAGCTCTAATAAATGGCATTTTAAGTGATACTTTACAGAGCCTGAACACCGAACTAGCATCCTAGTGCAAAACAGCCATTCACGACATGGCAGTTGTGAAGCTCACTGGATTTCTCTGAAGGTAGTTTAAATGAATTAGTTTCACTTTGCAGTGCAGCAGACCAGGCGCATTTATACATACAGCTCCTCATCTCAGCTATGGGAATCAGAGGCTCCAGCTATGAGGTTATAGTGATTCCTGTATCTCCATAATATAAGGGTTTGCAATTGCATGGCTGCAGTATAACATATTTTTTATAAAAGAGATTTTAACTGAATACTCAAATCCTGGAGATTATACAAAAATGAAGGTGACTGTGAAAATAAATCTGTGATAATTTTAAGGTTGTGATATTCCAATCTGATATTGCTTTATTCAAATGCTCAATAAACACAGACTAAATCCCCAGCTGTATCTGCTCTTTAATATTTCTTCATCACAAAGATCTTATACACATAATGTAGGAAATGGACTTCTGCAAGCAAATGCATTTGCATTTTCGCTTGCAGAATGAGCTCATTACTTACAAAGGGTACCACAGTGAGTAGTATGACGTGATGACTGAAGATGGTTATACCCTTACAGAATAGAATCCTTTATGGTATACAGAACCAGGAGAACCCAGGCACAGTCTTAGTATAAGGCAAAAAAGATTAGATAGGACACATTTTGGAAAGAGATCGCTTATATTTGTAAAATGTCCATCAGACTTGTATATACACAAGTAAAATTTAAGCAGGGAATTCTGGTTGCCTTGACTGGACTGCAAGATCAACAGGATTTATGTCAAACATACCTATTTAAAATAAAAATCAGCTATGGTATGAACTATGTACATACCCTTATCATCAGAGTTGATAAGCAAAAGTTAAAAAAGAGAATAGAGTAAAGGCTATAATCTGCCTGGTCAGCCCCTTCTGAGAAAGCTCAAACACAGTTCCAGCATCTGATTTTGGTTTGCTTTTGCTAACATCCAGTTAATTTCAGTGACTCATTCATATTTTGGATAAAGGAAACCTCTGCGAAAGATCCCACACCCTCATTCTTTGTATCAGTGTTAAGAATCTCATGTTAATGAGATTGAGCTATACAAACAATGACCAGAGGGTACCAAGCTAGTTTTCACTGGTGTCAGGCAGATATTTCCATAAATCTTTACAAAACTTTGAGGTCTCTCTTTACAAAATGGAATGTCTTGTTCTGATGATTAATACACTTTAAGTTGGTGCAGGCCCACATCCCAGTATTGACTATGGGACAGCAATGTTCCTGAACTACCAGATAATCAAGCAATGCTTGTTTTTGTTTTGCTTTTCAGTTGTGAAGTCTGCTGTTTTTCTCCAACATGGATTACAGGGAGATGCTAGTAACTGGGTCACAAACCTGCCCAACAACAGCTTGGGCTTCATACTAGGTGATGCTGGATTTGATGTTTGGATGGGAAATAGCAGAGGGAATCGCTGGTCCAGAAAACATCAAAATTATTCCATTGATCAAGATGAGTTCTGGGTTTTCAGGTAGACTGAATTATTGGAGGGCATCTCCACTACCTATTCTTATACATTTATTTAAGCTGGCTAAATCAGGGGTTTAAATACACTACCTTTTAAAAAGCATTTTTACATTCACTTCTGCTGAAGTGCCTCTATGCACTCATGTGGACTTGAATAATGATGGAGATCACCCTCCTCTATTACTCAGAAAAAAGATTCCTCTTCAGACTAGAAGCATAGCAACAGGGCAACTCAGAGGAAACTGCACTGTTCATATCCCAGGCAGTCCTTCGTTTTGGAGGCAGTGTTTCACTTTTTAGGAACACCAAACTATATATCACAATGACACAAAAATCTCAAAAGAGGAAAATGGATATTCTTTTTGGACTTCTACTTTAATGAACATTAAAAGCCAGACCCTTCCTTTAATGCTAAACGGTATAAAAAGTGTGATTCCATGGAAAGAGCTCTGTTACTGTACCACTACCTGTTCCTTAGAACATTTAGACATTTAGAGTTCAATCTGATGCTTCTTGAAGTTAAAAACAGGCATTCTGATGATGTCAAGGGAAAAAATTCCCCAGAAAACCATGACTGATATTTTCTATATCCAGTTCTACAAAACCCCAGAATCTAAAATAGCTGAATGATTCACAAAACAGTTCATGTTTTTTCTGTGCTGACAAGCCTGTAATACAAATGTGAATTCAATGGGATTTTAATTTATGCATGCCTCTCTTTCAACCTCCTTCCTGCATTTTTGATAAGATGGCAAATTTTGATCTTCCAGCAGCAATAAATTTAATTGTGAAGAAAACTGGACAGGAAAAATTGTACTATAATGGCTATTCACAAGGTACTACTATAGGTAAGTTACGGAAAAACAGATTGATGTTTTAGGAAATCACATGTGTAAAACATAATTTGAGATACTGAGATACTGAATGTACCTGGGCCTTTCATTAAACCTTTGTTGGGGTGAAAAACACATGATAAGCTGTTTTCAGCATGCAGGCTGTTTTAACTCATTATAAAGACAATAAAACACAATGAGCCAAATACACTACTGCTGAAGTCTATTGATTTAGAATTATACTGTAAATTACTCTGAGCCATGCCAATTATTTCTTTTCAAGATGCAAGGGCATCTTCAAACCCAACAGCAGCTGGCTCAGTCAACCAAAATAAACAAAGCAGGAAGATGACAGTGCAGAAAGAGAAGCTGGTCAGTTTGGACAGAAAAAAAAAGAAAGAAAAGAAAAAGAAAAGAAAAAATGAAATAGCATTGACTGTAAAGAAAACACCTGCAACTCCAGATAATCTACAAAATGCATGAATGTACCTCAGAACTGTGCATTTATATTCAAATGGGCTTGGGAGAAAGTATGAAGGCACAATATAGAAAGAATTTTTTCTCATAAGAGGGAAATAAAACCACAGGCTGTTAGAAAAGGAAGAAGAGGGGGTTTCACATAAATCTTTGCTGAACACAGAGCGTTTGAACAACTGACACAGTTGCATGTAAGTCTGAAGTTGCAGAGTAGCCTGTATAAATACTGGAAGCTGTCTAATGCACAAATGATGCTTTTTTTATCTCCTCTTTTTTATTTTCTCAGCTTTCATTACATTTTCAGCAATGCCAGAGCTGGCTCAAAAAATCAAACTTTATTTTGCATTGGCACCTATTGCTACTGTTAAGTATGCTAGAAGCCCAGCAACAAAACTCATCTACCTTCCTGAAATATTGCTTAGGGTATGTGATGACTTTGCTTCAACTATTTAACCATTTGCTTTTTTTGTTTAGCTCTTAAAATGGATATACTCAAAGTATATGGTTTTATGGAGTCTACTCATTTGCCTGTGAATAGGTTTACCTTACAGTGACTGAAGCCTTTGGAGGTTTAGATTGGACATTGAGAAAAATTTTTTCTCTAGGGCAGTAGTGCAGCACTGGGCCAGGTTACCCAGAGAGGTATGGAGATGCAGAGCCTCAGAGGTCTTCAAGAGTCTTTTAGACAAAGCCACAGCTGGCATGATCTAGTGAAGGTGATAGTTCTGCTCTGAGGAGGAGGTTAGACAAGAAGACTTCCAAATAAGACTTCCAAGTTTCTTCCAAATAACATTTGTGCAATTCTATAAGCCAGATATTTCCTTTAAACGTTAGCTTTTGAATGGTACATGAGGAGACACAGCTCTAAGTGAGCAGGCTGGCTGACTCAGAAGTTGCCAAGTCTCTTGGTGTGTTTTGCAGCAGAGTTTTAGGCTATCACAGAAACAGCTGTCTAAAAAAAAAAATCAAGCTATTTCATGTGTTTCAGCATAAGCTGCAGTCTCTACTGTATTCAGGTCCTCTCCCAATAATGGGAGAAAGAAATGACTGCCTTCTGTCCTATAAACTTCTGCCAAAATATAATGAGTTCACACTGTGTTCCACAAATGTAAGATGAAGACTTAAGAAATGCCTATTTAGACCTTGTGAAAGTAACATAAGAAGAGTGGGCCAAGGATAAGGCTAAATTATATGATCCTTGAGTTACACACATTGCTAGCTGTAGGAGATATGTAATTCAATGTTACACTGAATACAGGACATTTTAATCTCAGGTGCTTAAGATCCATTGACTCTTGTTACATATGACCTTTTGGCCCTCTTAAGAAGAGTATATCAGCCATATGACAATGCCCTGGGGATGATGGAAAAAAATGGCTCTAGATTCTGCACCGCAGATATGGGCAAACTTGGCTAACCTGAAAAGGCAGAAGGAGGCCAAGCCACTCCACTCTAGTGTGCTACAAAACTTGCCTAAGTTTATAACATGAGCACACACTAAATCTGACAGATTTTTCTTGAAGTGAGAGTAGGCTGGGTCCCAGGACACCCTTGGACCTGCCTTCAAAGCCAGTATAAACTTACTCATCGCATTGGTTACTTTCAATTACAGCAATTAAAAACTAATTTCTTGGTCCCCAGTCCAAAAAACACTAAAATCAGAAATGGTTGTACTCACTCATTCACATTGCTTTTAAGGCAGTGTGCCTACTCATATGTGCAAAGCAACTTATGCATATAACTATTTGCAGCTTAGAGCAAACATGAGAACTGGAGTTAATGTTTAATGAATCTCTTCATTAAGTATTATGTAACATACAAATTGGGCAATGCCTGAGCAGACTGATGCAATGGAAAAATAGCTAACTTTTTTCATTTGTGAGAAAACCATTTGGCAAATGAAGAGAAAATAAGTGAGAACAGCTGAAAGTGCTGGGGGAAAAAAAGGGTACAAAGACTTTTTAAAAGCAATAGCATACAAAGGGCAGCTTCTCCAATGTTGCCTTTGTATTTTACAGGGTTTGCTTGGCGAAAGAGAATTCCTTCCCCAGACTGAATGCCTGAGAAAGCTAATAGTTCCCCTCTGCAGCAACCGTGCTTTTGCCAAGCTTTGTAGAAATGTCTTCTTCAGTCTGGGTGGCTATAACATGAAAAACATTGAGATGATATGTATAACTCTCATCAGCTCTGAGGGTTTAAGCTTCTGCTCCCAACATTTTTTCCTGGGAAACTCACTGTGGTGTGAACCCTGAAATCCAATTTGTCAGCATTCCATTGCAGGGAACAGTCCCCAGTGATGGACTGTGATATCCTCAGGTTGTCCCATCACTACTGGGGGATCATTGCTTCATCCCTCAGAAGAGCACTTGATTCTATCCCTACAATCAACCACTGTTCCAAGAGCCCCAAAACTCTGCGGTCTGCCTTCTGTCAGGCCTCCCACTAAGGCACCATGTCCTTCTGGTTCATATTGTGACTTCTGGTCTCACCTGAGATCTTCCATATGCTGGCACACCACAGAAAAAGAAATAAAACCTTGCCTGTGTCATGCTTCCAGTAGCTCTTAGCAAAGGAGAAAGGAACACATTTATTCCCCTTTTCCTCCTCCTCCAAGGCTATGGACCATCAGGGATCTGCTCAGAGGTGCCAGACACTGAGGGAGTAATTGAGAGACAGTTTGCAGACACTAGGGGATAAGACATGTTAAGGAACTTCATTCTATGTCCACCTGCAGGCCAGACCACCTACGCCTTAAAGTTTTGCTCGAGTGTTTTCCAAAAAAATCTCAGAGAATGTCTTCTGAGTAAAGAATGTGCAGTAACTTGTTAAGAAATCCTCACCAGACTAGGATGTATTTTTTTTCAAATATTCATGCATTCCTCAGACAGCTAGTTCCTTTTGCTGTTCTATCCAAGAGCAGTCCTCCCTCACACAGGATCTGCTGCAGACTCCTGAATAAATCACCCACTTTGGGATCTAGATTGTTGACTTTCTATTCTGTCCCTTCTAGCTGTTAGATTCTTTTAGATTCTTAATGATCCTGGAAAATGTTCTGGTTGTGGGCTGTTCTACTGTTTGAATTCCAAGGCTGGCACATCTTCACATCTGGAGTAACTCTGAGGGAGTCTCTGACCATGCCACTTTAACTTCTGTTGGTTTTACTGATACATGTCATTGCTGAAGCTGCTTGTATCTACAACTGAATAAAAGGGAGGAAGAGAACACTCATTGAACATTGTCTTTCAGAACCAAATCAACACGTATACTGCACAAACCCCTGCTGGAACTTCTGTGCAAAATATAATCCACTGGAGTCAGGTACTATTAAACTTCTGGAATGCAAAATATTATAAAAATATATACAGAAATTCCCCAGGTGATACAGGTAAATTTGAAGCCAGCAATGAGGTACTGTGTATGTGTAAATACACATATGCTTGAAGTTGTGCATACAGGTGTATACATCACTCTTTCTGTTACGTATCCAGTACCTTATATAAATAATGTCTACAATACTGTACAGAGTTTACCTTAAGAACTGACCATTACTGTTTCCAGTGTAGGGTCAAGAAATGAGCAAAGACATGAGTTCTCTTGTACAACACCAAGTTTTACTTGTAAAAGCCCTTGTATTTTCATCTCTTGCTCTCAAAGTTCACAGTTTGTGGTCAGCAATAGAACTATAAATAATAAACTGTCCATTTAGTAGATTCATTATCTCCCTGTACTTGCAACTTCTTCTGTCACAGTATGTTCTCAGCAAATGGAATTTGCCTTTCTGTCTTTGGGTTCAAACCTTCAGGATTCATAAAGTCTCGGCCTCATCACACAAGCTGCTGTATGCTAAGAGAAGCTTCCTGGCAGCACTGCAGGCTCTGGAGCAGAGCAGGAAGCAGTTTTGAGCACACTTGCCTTCAGCAGTAAGATGCCATTTGGTGGTATCTCTCACAGTAGTAACAACTCATGTTGTAGGCAAAGCCAAGGAGCACAAGGGAAGAGCTAGAAACGGTGATTCTGTTTCATACCAGAAAGGGAAAAGAAAACATAAGAAGGAGCCACTTACAGAGCTGAGTGATGACAACATGGCTGCCAGAAGAGGACCCAGCAGCAGCAGGGAGGGAACTTGCTGGAGGCTGCTGCTAACAGCAAGATTCCAAACTAGAAGAAATTGCCTATGAAAGCATCCCTGGGTCTTACTACAGGAACAGTGATTCTTTTGATGCTGACAACAACATCTGGCTGCTTTTTACTGATTGAGAATTTTAATTAACTTACTGTCGACTCCTCATAGCTCTTAAAAAGGAGGAGCATCAGTTAAGGCTTTAGACTGGAGTCAGAGGCTTAGCAGGGAAAGATCATATAACCTTCTTGACTGTTACTTTGTAACTATCTTTCTTTTGCTTATCCTATTGGGAGGTCCATTCCGGGAAGTTCCAAGCTTATGACTTGGGCAGTTCAAGAACATGGAGAAATACCAACAGGTACCTTCTGGTGAAACAGTATCATCACCCTTAGAAAACACAGAGGCACAGAGGAAGAGAGCAAGCAGGTAGCAAGAGACTCCTTTTATGAAGACATGTAGAAAGATTTAGCCACCACCACCTGTATTACTATTTTCCAGTTTGGAAGTTTACAGACAAAACATGCAAGCATTAATAGCATTAGTAATTCTAACAAAAACAAAGGAAAACAGAACTTTTTAAATGAAATGATCAGGAAGAAAGGACAGGAAAGAGAGAAAATGAATTTTGAAAAAGAAGAGCACATCTAGTGGATCAGACCAAAGAGGCTTTTGCCTCCTAGTGCAACTGACACACTTAGCCAACTATGAGAGCTCAGGGAAACAATATTAGGAAGAGGGCAAGTGGAGAGCACTAATCCCATCTAATATCCACCCCCAAATTCTGGCGGCCACAGATGGAAGGACTTTGTCCTCAAGCATCCCTGAGGAACTTCTCCTTCCTCCATGACTAATTCCATCCTTGACGCTCCTATCCTTTGGACCTCCACACAGCCCGTCATAGGGAGTTACAAAATTTAATGACAGCCTGCGTGAAAGGCAGCTTCCTTTGGCTTGTCTTGAATTACTTGTCCCTCAAAAGTCACTGGATACCTCCTAGGTTTTCTGTTATGAGAAATAATGGGATAGTTGCTTCCTGTGCTCTTTCTTCATTCCATTCATGATTGTATAAGCCTGTCTCCTGTCCCTGCTCTGACTTTTTCCCAGACTCAGCAGTCCTAAGCTACTTACTCTCTCCTCCTACAGAAACCACTTCATGCCCCTTTTCAGCCTTGTCACACTTTTTCTTTTCCAACTAGACCATGTCTTCTGGGGATGACCAGAACTTCATACGTATTCCAGACTCCCAAGCTGGGAGTTTACCCAGAGGCATCTCAATATCTTCTGCCTTGTTCTGCATTTCTGCTCCATGAATCCTAGCTGAGAGGACAAAGATCCAGCACTAACTCTTTGTCAATTCAATAGGTATTTTTCCTTTGGCTGTACTATCAGCTGGGTCACTCCCTGCAAGCACAGACAGAAAAGGCAATGAGGGCACTTTCCCTCTGATCGCTTTAGGCACCCTACTTTGAACAGTGACTGAAGGAAACCCCAAATGCACCCATATAAAGTTTGCTGTGCTTTTCTAGACATTCATTCCTCCACTGCTTCATGTTTTCCAGGCTACTCCTCCTCTCTACAACGTAGGAGGGATAACTGTACCAATTGCAGTGTGGACTGGAGGACAAGGTTTGCTCACAGATCCCAAAGATACAGCAATTTTACTGTCTTGAATTAAGAGGCTCATCTATTGTAAAAGATTCCTGAATGGGCACACCTAGATTTCATCTGGGGATTGGATACACTTTTGTGTATGTACAATGAAATTATTGATTTGATGCAGAAGTATCCCTAACCCCACAACCAGTAGCCATATCTGACTCATTCAATGACTCCTGCTTTTAGTACGTGGGAAGAAAACACTCTTTCATCAGATAGATAGTCTCTGCTGGAGTTAGAAAAAGATTTCCTCCTGACTGATGTTATTTTCACACCACCTGTCACTGCAATGCCTTTTGCATTCTGCCAGCGCACTTCGTATCTTATAGCAATCCCTCATTCAGCAATCACTTTTGAATTGCTATGGCCTAGATTCTCTAACATGCTGTGCTTTGCTAACAGAAGTCAGGGTTTTCTTGCACCTGCTCTCTTCTTTAGAGCTATCAGTAATGAAAGCACCGACTTTTTCTGGACATAGTCAGTGATCTCAGTAAGTTTTCCATTGCCCACATTACTTCTCAGTTTATTGGGTTGGCAGTTTCTGAAAGACTAGTGCAAGCCAAGACTAATTCTAGCAGTTATCACATTGCTCAATTTTGTTACTAAATGAGAGGATAGTCACAAAGTAAAATACAGTTTACACATAAAAAACTCACTCCTTAAAGAAATGGGGTTTCTCTTCATTTGAAACTGGACCAGCCACTTTTTCATGAGGAAAATCAAGGCACACAGAAAGGGAAGATGCAGTAAAAAACAACAAGCAGTCTTGTGGTTCAGGCATGCATCTGGAAGATGGGAAACATGAGTCAAAGCCCCTACCCCCACCCCAAGATACAGAAATTTCAGCAGACTCAATCTCTGTTGACGACACTTTCAGATTTGTATATGTGAACTCTCCAGGATGGGAGAAAGAAGCTGACTTCATCTTGGCAATAACAGCACTTCAGGAGGACACTTTTGATTCAAAAATATCCTCTAAACCAAACAGGAACATCACATCTGCTAATTTATGTGGAAGCTACTGGCTACCACAGAGTTGAGCTGTTCTCCCTTTATCACAGCTCTGAAAAGACTGAGCAGGAAAAACTCAAATGAAAAGTAACCAGACATTTCTAGAAAGAATCCATTATCTCCATCCCTTGGGTATATAGAGCACTTTACCTATTAGCAGGAAGGGCTGCTTTGAAAACAGTGCTGAAGAAACTATCATCCTATGTAATTTCCTGGAGGAGCTCTGCTGCTGCCAATCTTATTTCAGAGAGGTAGTTATAACATAAAGGCACTCACTTTATGGGTAGCCTCCGTGGTTCTTAGGTTACACCATTATGGGTCACTGTGTCTTCAAAACAAAATGTATTGGCCTCACTGTGAAAAGAAACAGTGCATTTAGGGGTTTCCTTTTCTGAGTGACGCCTTCAGTCTCCATTTTGATCAAGTGTTAATGGGGGTGGAGTCTGGGATGCAGAAGTTACAGCTGTCACACTAAGGCAGTTCACTGGTAATACCACACAACCAAAGGGTCACTTGCTCAAACTATGAAATCCTTCATTAGCTAAACAAATTAACCACAGCTGGTGCCACTTCTGTGGCTTTCCCTTTCAAAACACCCAACAGAGCTTTTTAATCTCCAGAGCCCACTGCTGGAGTCCATCCTGTTTCCTTGTGCTCTGTGAACATAAAAAGAGCTTGACCCAAACAAAACAGCTCTTCCTCCAGGGAAGGACATACCTTCCACCCAACATAAATTCCTGGGGAAAAAAATGCTTTCCAGAGGATCAGCCCTTCAACTGCTTGTAAGAGAAACAACATCAGGCCTTGAGACCCGGTTTATGAGTTTCCAACACTAAAGACTGGAAATACAATATCAACATCCCTGAAAGAAGCCAGAGCATCTCCAAACTCCCCTAGCAAAGAGACTGCAGCTGCATAGCTACTTTGCACCTTTGGAGACCACACAAAAGGCTGGTGTGGAATTTTCTGTCATGGAAAATCAGTAAAAAACAGGCTAGGCAAGCCGTACTGGAAACATCATAGGGACTGTTGATCCCACCTTGGTACACTAAGGATGGACTAGATACAATGGTGCAGAGCCTTTCTGAGTGACGAATTTATGGTTTGATGAAAGTTACTGTCACACAGAGACATCAGAGCTGCCGATGCTCTTCACTAAGAAATTGTCTTTTTCATCAACCCACAGAAAGTTCTCTACCTTGTAAAGCAGAACTGTTCCTGTGGTTACTCTCACATCCTGTTCTAATAAAGACTTGGTTCACAGCTTTCTTCCCCCATCACTCAAAGGCAGCAGATTATTTGCAAACATGTTCCTGAGAAAACATTACTTTCATCTGGTGTTCTTCTACATGTTTTCAGACTGCTCACCAGTTCAGGAAGAGGAGCAAGTTTTTCCGAAGTCATCTCTGAGTTAACCAGCCGAAGGAACGGGTGCAAACATAATAGGATTCTACTTTGTTTGTAGCCTTGCTACCTAAGTGCACAGAATGCGTCCTTCTGGCCCTGGTTACCTGGCCAATTTCAGTGAAGACTAAGCCTCTGGGCTGATTAAAATTAATTCAGTGAGGTGAGGCAGCGTTCCCCAAAGACATTATGTTTTCAAAGAATGCATGTAAATGTTTTGGAAGAAACAAAAACGTCTGTCTGTTCCCTCACAGGAAGAAAGGTTACACAACATGTTCAAGCCTTATTAGGCACTAGAGGGTCCATACAGGAGCCATGTCAACTCCAAGAGACTAATCCAGAGTAAGATGGGCATCATGGTTGTGCTGCTCACTGAGCAATAGGTTCAGTTACGTGTGTAATGCTGAACTTAACACAAATGTAAAACGCTGTAGCCGAAGCTGCATTCTTGGAAGAATATGTTGAGAGAAGCCAGACACTTCCCGCACTTCAACCTAAATAACATGTTCAGAGCACCCCCCAGATGGGTGACAGTACAGGTAAAGGTCTGCCACAGCCTCAGGGGATTGAAACACCCAGATACTGCTAAATATCCTAACCACTGGTGCGTAGGCAACTCTTAACCTCTCTTACTCCATGGTGCATTCTGGTTTTGTGAATTTAACTGTAAGATCTTTTTCATCATAAAGATTTCTCCACTTCCGAAGTACTGCCAAATCAGCACATAAACACGCTCTACAATACATGCTGCCAACTCATGACACTCATTGGTGCTACCCTGAAATACTCAGTCTGTTCGGCATAGGTTTCTGCCAGTGAATCAGCCAGCTAGTGGAGGCAGCCTAGGAACTGCCAGCAGAAGATACAAGTAAGGCAATCAAAGCAGAGGTAAGTTTCTTCTGTATATATGTTCATGGTCTCTTCTTTCTTGCCTGTCTCCAGAAAGATGTGCAGCCTTGGTTTTGTGCAGTTGCTTCCGAGAGTAAACAGCTTGTTTCCTCCCTGATCTGTAAGCCTGTAAGCTATACATAGAAGCGTATATTTGCTGTAACTTAGGATAGGAAGAAACCTATCCTAAAGGTCCCTGTTTTGACCTGCACGAAGGGGAGAAAAACAGCAACTGAATGTTTCATTTTCCACTATTTTGTTTTCTTCAATCTGAGAACACAGAAATTAAAGTCTCAGTATTCCAAAAGTGTGTTTAAATTGGCCATTCTGCTCTTGCAGTTTCATGCACATGTATGTTTTGTTAGTAAGGCAGTAGATTCTCATATATGTTTAGCCACAGATGCTGCTCTGGTGCTTGTGTTTATCCCTTAGAGTCTACATGAAATAAATTTTAGAGTGCCTAAAGCAGAAGGGTAGATTGATGACTTTCTAGAGGGTTTGTGGTTTAATTTCATTAAATCTCAAAAGTCCCTAAAGAACTTGTATGGGTGTGTCTATCTGTCCTTTTTTTCTTCCAAGTACATTGTTTTATGACAATTCACTGTATTCAATGCTTCCTTATGACTTCATTTCATTAGATAAAAAGTGTAGATTGCTGTTCAAGGCTCCTATTTTCAAGTCTTTGCTTCTGAAGTTTAAGGGAGTAGTGGCCTGCCAAGCTAGGTGTTACTTAGCCTGCTGTACCTAATTTGAAAAGCAAGTACCTGGAAGTCCATGAGGAGGGCTAGCTAAGTTAGGTGATAATAGACTTCACTGAGAAAAGCCTGCACTAACAAGAGGAATAATTTAACCTCCACATTGCCTCACCTAGTCTTGACAGTGATTCAAAAACAAGCTGATACATCAGCAGAACTTAAGTTTTCTTCCCAAATGAGATTTCAGGTGCAGAGAGAGGGGGGCATATTTTACTCCCATTAGAAGAGTAAAACAGCAGAAAGCAGAAAACAGTGTTGTACTAAGTATGTAGCTGGGAGGATTCCTGTTTTGACAACAAAAATTAAGAAGTATTTGGCATACAAAGGGAGTGCTGCCAAATTTAGTGATGGGTGTTTCCAAACTATGTTTCGTTCTACTTGTCTGATGACTCAAGAGGTTTAACTTCTTTAATTTTGTTCTGTCAAATTTAAAGATGAAATTGAAAACCAGAAAAACTGGGAGCTCCCTGTCCTATAAGGAGTTTTAGAGAATGCAAAAATCTCTTGGGCAACCTCCCTCACGCCCACAGCTCCTGCACATCTTCCCATTATTTGTAAGAGAATGCTCTCCTACCTTCCCTTGATCTGTATCTCTCTTTCCAAGCACAAAAAAATTCATAGAGAGGCATGTCTTCTCATATCAGATGTCTTATGCTAGAAGCAGACTCTCAAAACATGTGACTGCATAAGAATTTCTGCCCTTTATTAAGAATTGGCTTCTCCGCTTCTGGTGGACCTATCAATGAGTGGTTTCCGAAAGACTTGTTTCCTGAGTCTGTTTAACTTCCTAACACACATTGTAATACAGACAGCGCTCTCTACAAAATTCTCTCACAAACCCTAACACCCAGCCATGCATACTGTGGCTACTATGAAGCTATTCGTATGCTGATTAGCAGGCTAGTTCATGCTTGTGACTGTTCAGCTGGTTACAGAACATGTAACAGCTGATTTCTGCCTTCCCCTCAGCAGGGCACTACCCCCAGTGGACACTGCTTCCCCAACACACACTCCCTAGGAGCTCCTGGGAACCCCATTACCTTACAGGCTTGTGYCTCACTGTTGAGCTTGCTAGAAATTTACCAGTGACATCAAGAAGTTAATTACAGGATGGACAGAAAGGTGAACTAACATAAACACACCATGGTCATATAAACACGCCTTTTCCTTCTGAGGAAAACAAGCCTACAAGAGCAGTAATGTCCCCATGATGGTGAGGCAGTCTTACAAGCAGCCTTCGCGAGCTGAAACCTTACATCGCGTTACGCATCCCTTTTGTCCCACAGATCCTGTTGATGCACATTTTTAGGTGGCCTGCCTGATCTTGAAGGTCCTTCTCCATCTGCAGAATGACTGTGACTTTTCTCCTCATAGCCCCCATTCTCTCCTCACTCGTGCAGACACAGTGTACAAGAACTGCTAGATGCAAAAGGGCTTTTCCAGTTACGCACGGGCCTGAGCTTCAGGATGAATCCTCTTTGTACAGTTCTTCACACTGGAAGGAAAAATCCTATCCCACCTACCTGTAGCTGTCTTGGAGGCAAGGAAGGTCGTCTTGCACTGAGTGTTGAACATGGCAACACTTCTCTTCCCCTCCAAACAGCTTTAGCTGGGAGCCCCACACCCAGCACCTCTCTACGACGCGCAACCTGCCCTTCCCTTTTCTAGGAAGCCTCTTGCACAAAATTTGCACGTTGACAAAAATGCCGGGGAGGCACACAGAGAGCAATGTTTCTGCTCTGATCCACTAGGTTCTAGGGAAGAAAAAAAAAGAAAAGAAAAAAGACTAAAGCCTTGAAGGAAATCTACCATAGGCAGAGTCATCGTAAGCTGGTGCTAGGCAGACGCTGCTCTGCAATTTCTGGTCAGAAAAGCTTCCCTGTGGCCAGCAGTCAGCCCAAGAAACCCAGGAAAGGGCACAGTCTTGCCTCCACCTGCCCACGACATAGATTTATAACGGGGAGAGCCATTTCTGAGACAGAGCAGATATAGTCCCGTGCCACAAACTGGCACTGATCTCACACAAGCACATTCCCCAAGCCCATTCCACATCCTCCTGGAGCCCCTGACTCACTCACGACCCCCGTTACCTGGCCTGAGCTGCACACCATCCCTCCTCACACAGGCACTTGTTTCTGTCAGACCCTGGGGGAACACACCCTGGCTGGCCTTCAGGAGACTCCCCACTTAGTGCTCTTGCATTGCACAGAAAGACCCCTTTTCTAAAGCAAGGAAAACACACGTGCATGTGCTCTTTCACACAGCCCCAAGATGCGGTGCCTCCTTACGCTGCTGTGCTTCCAAGGAATTGCCTTTTCGGCAGGATTCCCCTACACTCTGAACTCAGAGGAAATCCAGAAAAGGAAGCTTCGCAACCCCGAATGCTTCATGAATGTTGTAAGTTGTGTTGCTGTCTCTGCCTTTCTTTTTAAAGCGTCGGTTGCACTAGCAGTACCCCTGTGCCATCACTAACAGTCTGCGTTAAGACACCGAAACCATTTCTAACTTTCCCCAACCTCCCTTTGCCAAAGCAACTGCATTAGAGTCATGACTGCAACAAGGGCCAGCTCTGAACGTGCAGGGGACAGATGTCACCCTTGCACATTGCACGAGGACAGGCACAAAGCACTGGAACAGAGAGGGCCTGCTGCTACTTTTCACTCAAAGGACAAACAATTCCCCAGGACCTGCTGAAGGGCTCTTGGGATCTGGGCTACTGAATTTTGACCCCCAGCAATGTCACTCAGTCCAGGACTGTGGCCAGAGCACATGCTACCCAGCCCAGGCCAGCCCAAACTGAACACCAGCCTTTCCCTGCCTACATTTCGGGTGAACCCCAACAGATACATGAGGAACAGAAGCCTGGGCTATGCTTGCAACCCCGAGTCTTCGTCGCACAGTCACCCTTCCCAACGCGCCTTCACATTGTCACGCCTGCTACTGCAGGAAGAGTGGGAGAGTGCGATCACGGCAAGAGGACAGAGTTCCTCCAGCAACGTGATAGGCAGCACCAGCCTAGGGGAAACCATGGCTTTTTACCTGAACAGTCTGAGCTGCCAGAGAGAACATCACCTTAGCCGTGGAGGCAGCAGCTGGTTTCTTGTCTAAAGAGAAGCTAACAACCTGTTTGCTCAATACAAGTGGCAAGGGACGCTGAACCCCTTCTTCTAACAGTAGATTCTCTCAACACAAAGTAACACAAGACCCCATGCTCTGACTTACCAAAGCTCTCCCCACGGCACAGGCAAAACTACATGTAGGTGGTCTCAGGAGTTCCTTCAACTAACTCGCCTCGCCTTGCCTATGTATGCCTTGCCTAATCATGCTTTGGTAAGAAAGCACTCCTTATGGATCAAGACCACATCGTTTGGCATTAATCCAACACAGATCCTGCCACATGTTTACTCTCCAGAAAGGCACAACTTGCATCAGCCTTGCACAACACAACAAACTATTGCACTTGCATTTGCTGAAGGAGATAAGACTGCCTCCTCTTAGGAGGCTGCACCTGTACTCAGTGAACCTCGACTTTTCTCATTCCTTTCCCAAGTCACCACACTTCCCAGCAAGCAATGGATCCATTCATTCCATTTTCAGAGGGGCAGTTCTGGTGAGAATGAGCCACGGTTTCAAGCTCTGTAATGCACTGAAGGCTGAGCCTAGTCTAGTGCTACCTCCCTGCCTTCCTGCATATACACACCTGCTTCACACAGTACAGCTTAGGAAGAAGATGGTGCTGAAAGGCAATTCTGACATTTCTGCTCTGCGGCAGACACAATCAAGGAGTCAATGCAGCTGAGGACTGCACTCAGGCAAGCAGGTTAGTCACCCAGCGCAGTTCCTATTTGGCACATATGGAGTCCAACTACCAGCCAACTACCACCTAAACAGGTCTGGCTACCCAGCTACCCCCCAAAACAGAAGGCGGTCAACAAGACCTTTGATGAATCTTTCACAAGACCGGTAATGTTTAACTCTCAGCCACAGTCCCCATGGCCAGCAGCCTTGCACTACTGTCCCCAAACAGCCCACAGCCACACTGGCCAGCTTGTTGACCTTCCAAAATAGGACAATGCAGTTCTTGGTATTTCTATCTGAGAGACACAGCATTAAAGACCACGCACAAATCACATCACCCAAGCAAAGCTACCCTGCTCTCACTGCCTTTTGCATCCTCCAGCCTTCCCTTCATGGCTACGTTAGAGGACGCACCCGCTCTTCCCCAGGAGGGAGGGGCATGGGCAAAGCTGTGCTGTGCTGTCCTGTCCTGCAGGAATCTTTTTAGGGACCCTTCCCACCAGCACAAGGTGCAGCAGAAGACAGTAAGCTCCGTGGTATCACATTCGCCTTCCTGGCCCTTCCTCAGCTCCTCCGTAGCCGAGTACCTTCTTGGCTAGCTTCGCATTCTGGCACAGAAGCAGCCTCCAAACAGACACCTCCTTCTCCACCCACCTCTACACTGTCAAAGTTTGTTAACAAGCTCTCCTTTGGCTTCCTACAGAGTGAAATTATCAGATACCACGGGTACCCCAGTGAGGAGTATGAAGTTACTACTGAGGACGGATACATTCTTCGTGTTTTCAGAATTCCTGGCGGGAGGAACAGTCAGAATACAGGTGTGTCAGTTACAGCACATAACGAAGGTCTGGGAGCCAGCTCTTACATGGGTCACCCATCTTTCACCTTTGCACATACAACAGCATGTTCCACACGCTTCAGCTGCAGCAAAAGCACCTAGTCAGGAATTTGGGCTGAATTCTGAATCCATCTCAAGTCTGCACCTTCAGTGTCTCTGTCCATGGCTCCTTTGAAAATCTTCTGCACCAACCCAATTCTCAAAGTAAGAGTAACCAAAGTTAGATCAGGATTCTTGTGGTCTTGTCCAATTGAATAGTGAATAGACCTAAGGTCAGATACACTTCTCTGAATGAATTATTCTTTTTCATCCACATACTGTTCTAACATTTCTCAGCTGCAGACAGATGGTTTCAATTGGGGGACCTGTAAGTTGCCTTTCCAGAGCAAAAGGACATGAGACTGGCCGATTCTGTACTTTCTTTATTTGCTAGTTCTGACATAATACAGTTAAACTGCTTGCATCGTATCAGATCCTCCAGGTTACTCAGCCCAATGTCTATGCCTAGTTCTCCCATGAGCTTTGTGAAGTAAGGGTTTAAAAACTCTCACAGACTAAACTCTACACTCCAATCTTAAATAGACTTAATTACTGCTCCAGTATAAGAATACTTCCATTTTTTTCAGGGCAAAAGCCTGTAGTCTTCCTACAGCATGCTTTTCTAGGAGACTCTACCCACTGGATTTCTAACCTGCCCAACAACAGCCTCGGCTTCATCCTAGCAGATGCCGGCTATGATGTCTGGATGGGAAACAGCCGAGGGAACACTTGGTCTTCAAAACACAAGATCCTTAAGCCTTCCCAGAAGGAGTTCTGGCAGTTCAGGTACTCTGTGGGGGGAGAATTACTCAAGGTGGCAACTCCCAGGGGACTAGATAACTTCAGCCTGATGGTTTTTACCTAAAGCAGTATGAAAGCAGGGTCTGTATCAGCTGAGGAGAGAAGAGAACATGACCAATAAGGATACTCCCTAGTACTTACAATTGGGAGCAGTGCCTGGGGAAGAGATTTCAGAAAACAGAAAATGAAAGGGGATGCTGAGGAAGACAGAGGCAATGCTGTGAGAAGTACAAGAGCAGGCTGCTCAGCCTTGTCTCAAAATCTCTTATCTCTCACAGCTGATGTCAACTGAGAGAGAAATGTGTTTTTTAACCCATGCTAGTTAGGCCCTTCCCCAAGGGCCACAGCTAACATACAAGGCCTCTGGCAGCCTGGTAGCGCAGCTGCATGCTTCCCCCCCTTTCCCCATGTCACAACAAAGAATCCACATGAAGTGTGCAACCTCATCTTTGAATGGGTTTTACCTGGTGCCATGAACAAAGCTGAAATCCAGTAACTCACACTGTGATAGCCAACCTGTCCATGTGTCAGCTTTTTGTGTTTCTCCTCTGTAGCTTTGATGAGATGGGTAAATACGATCTTCCAGCAGAGCTGTACTTCGCCATGAATAAAACTGGACAGAAACGTGTATATTACATTGGCCACTCTGAAGGCTCAGCAATAGGTAAGGTTAGAACAGCTCAGGGTTCGCACCCATTCATGTTACAATGTAATCAGTAGGCGGGTCTCCCCATTGGCTCAGCTAGTCTTCTTGCCTGTGGAAAGTTATTTAAGGTAGAAGCATCTTCTGATTTGAGATTTGCAAAATACGTAAAACTTTTCTAAAACCAGCTTTGTTTATCAGAAATAAGCAAAGAAATGTAATAGCAAATCCAAATACAGTTCCACCTTTTTAAAAAATTATAGAGACATAAAAGCCATTATTTAATGGGTACTCCACGTATGACACTGGACATTTTTCTTAAAGTCTCAGTGACAGGAATTTTCATTAAGTTTAACTTTTGTATTAAGATATACAATTCTTTTCATTATGAATTGGAAGGAAAAATAAAACAACCCCCTCCCCCAAAACAGCGCACAAACTACTTAATTTCAAACAACAGAAGACACAGAAAAAGAACCTCAACATTACTAAGTCACATGACTTAATGCCAGTTTTGCAATTTAAAGCATCGTTCATGAATGGTTCTAATTGGCCACATTACTGTTTAAAAACATATTGCCAGAGACTGAAAATTAGGAAGAACACTAACAACTTCCTTTCTGTTAGTTCCAACCTTTAAAATGAACTTATTTCATAACTTTAGAATGCAACTAACTTTCCTTCAGCATCAACTGAGATTTTCTGATGTTTATGGTTTATTACTAAGATCCATGAATGGACAGTCATTGGTAAGGAGCAACTGCCCTTTCATTACAATAAATTACCTGGAAAATAGAGAAAGAAATGTGGGAAAAGCATATGTTGCCACATCTCCAGATCTTTTCTTACTTTTCCTCTTGTAAGAGCTTTTAAAGACTCTCACGTCCAAACTAACCATTTAGGCTGTCTTTAGCTGCCTTTGACTTAAGTGATCAGTTGAAAAAACTCAAAGCTCCCGGTATTCAGGTAATTATTCTTTTACTTCATGGAGGCATAAACATAGGTAGTCCTTTAGAGACTACAACCTGAAAACTCATCATTTTATGACAGCTTTGTGAACTTTAGAGGGAATCTGATCGTATCATAAAAATCTGACTGATATATCACCTACAAAAACTATTCTGATAAAGTCAATGTCCAGACGTCCCCTAATCCTCAGAATGAACTCTGTCTCCCAAATAAAGTTCATTTCAGGACTTAGCATCAACACTTTCCTTAGGCAAAACATGCAGCACAGACAAACATGGCCAGACAGACAATGGGCTACTAATCTAGTCTCACTTCTTGTTTGCTGCCTACTGCTTATTTATTTATTTTTGTCTAAGGAAGATCTCTTCACTAACTTGGGCTGTCTCTTCTGTGTTTGCAGGGTTCATAGCATTTTCTACATACCGTGAGCTGGCTCAAAGGGTCAAAGTGTTCCTTGCTCTGGGCCCAGTAGCCACATGCACACACAGTACGAGCCCTTTGATTAAGATAACAAATGTTCCTGAATCACTACTCAGGGTATGTCATTTTTCCTCTTAAGAGGCCCAGTGCCTGATTTACCTTCACAGGGTTCACTCAACCTGAGCAGAAATGTTTCCAAAGGGGTGATATGCTGATATTGAGTTCAGGAATAACCTAGTGCACTTGAAAAATATATCCTCAAGTGCCATGGGGAAGGTACTGGAGAACAGAAAGATGGGATTGCAGCAGCAGACCCCAGTGAAGTAAGAGACTTGTGAAACTGGCTTGTCATAGGACTTTTGCTGTTACCTAACATAGTGCTGGCTTCATGCAAGAAGAGCCAAAACAGATCTGCAATTACAGCCCTGGCTATCTCTGGGACTTCATATATGTGTGAGCACTGAGGTCACTGTACTAGGAGAAGAAGGATGGCTACCCCCAGGATTGATACCCAGTAATACAAGGCAGGAATGATATATGGTGTGCTCTGGCAAAGAATACATTTTAATGAGTATCGGGAGCGCAAACCATTTCAGCAACCTTAGAATATTGAGCTAAGAGTGTAGGCTATTAGACAACAGCAAGTTTCCTGCATTAAATGCTCATGTAACAAGAAAAAGAAGGAAAAAAAAAGTGTTGTACTTTTCCCTTCCTTCAGCTAGTATTTGGCTGGAAAGGAACCATGCACCAGATTGAATTTCTGAAAGGACCTGTGACACAGCTCTGTACAAGCCTGGATAAGCTTTGTGGCTCTATACTCTCTTACATAGCTGGGGGCAGCATTCAAAATCTGAACACGGTAAGCATATGCAAGAACACTTTATCAAAGCAAAGTTTAAGTAATTTTGGAAATTTCATTTGTGCACTCTATCCTTATGTAGTAATCATCACACATGTAAACATACATAAAACAACACAATACTCAATAGACTGAGGGAATACAAGGACACTGTATAGTTTGAACAGTACTGAATAGGACTAAAGCTAATGATGTGACCAATAAGCAGGCACATTCAAATCACAGGAAGAAAGGACTGAATTCAGTCTGGAGCCTAGCTGAAACCTCTTTTAGGCCTGAGCTGAACAAATTTTGGCCATACACACATACTGTTTAAAAAGATCCAAGGGATTACGGAGTGGGACTTCTCAGTAATACTTCTCAGTAAGTTCCTAAATTCCTTCCTAAGCAAGTAGACGCCATAGTCCTCCAAACACTGGAGGAATTAAAGAACTGGGAACAGCTGTTTCTCTGCCCACATTTTAAACTACTTGCACCAGAACTTGGTTCCAAAGTACTACCCAAAGGAGCACATTCCCATTTTTGTTCTGGGTCCTGCTTTGTCTTTCTAGTCCTTCCATATCTCATACATCTGTTTCTCTGGTGGTTTTTGCTCTCTCACACTCAGATTATCTAACAAGCCTCCATGCCCCATAAAACCCTACCACACATGTAGTATCATTATGTATGAGTAGGCAGTCCATTAACAATTATCCCCTACTAATTAAGCACAGTGCTGCTCAAGGGCATCAGAGCTAACCTCAGGCCCTGGGAAATGGGAACTGCCTTCCTAGTGAACTCCCCTGAACTTCTTTTTCCATCTGATTAATCACTAGCATAGGAGACACTCTGCAACTTCACTCTTTCGTCAGTGTCTTCCCCACACAAGCTCTGCCAGCCTTGATCCACCTGGGAACTGAGGTACCACATACTTAGCATTAGAGCACCTCTTTCCTCAGAACTGGACCCCCACAGCTCAATCCACAACACAGAGAGCTACAGAACGTCTTTGTATGCACCTGAGTGTAGAATGCCTACAAACGGGATTCACAAAGCGTAGCACATCAGTTAGAGGAGACAAGAGGGACAGGAGAGTTGTCCCCACACTTACCAACATGTAGATACTGCAGTGTCTTAAATCCCCTTTACAGTGGGCATGGCCTAAGCAATGCCCATTACTGGGATATCTTTGAAAACCTGGGCACATTTTTCTCAATCTATAACCACTTGTAATAGCACATACAGGAAAGTCATGAGACTCCAATGCCCAATACAGAAGCAATTAAAGGCATAGCAGCCCTTTCAAACAGTAGAGCTAAACCATCTTTCTTGATTCAAGCCACTAATGTGCTTCTCGGGGCAGGATAACAAGCTGGAAGAGGAATCTAAGGAGACATTAGAACATCTCCTTAACAGAACTAGAAAAATTCAAGTAGAAGAAAAGGCAGTCTATATGGGGGTGTTTTGTAAGCTGGCTTCCTTTGGCACCAGGAGCAAACTGAAGAGTAAGACAAATCTTCAAAAGACTTAGAGATGCATGACAGTTGAGTGTGAGGTTACGATTCTCCTTTGAAAGGACTGGAAATGGTTGGATTTTTTGTTTGTTTTGTTTTTTTCCTTACTGTTGCTGAACCACATGTTTCTACAGTGCTACTATCTTTATGGAACAGACTCCCTCTCATGGAGAAAGCTTTGCCTGTAGACATGTACCATTAACCAGCTATTCCCAAGTCTGCCCCTCAGTTTTCCATTTGCTATTTCAAGAATATCCTGTTAAAGTGGGATTTTTACACAGACGTACATTACTCAGGTCCTTCACAGTTTTATTCTGTCATAACATTGGATCCCTGCATTTGTAACATTTCTGCTTTCTCTTCAGAGTCGAATAGATGCATACGTAGCACATTCCCCAGCTGGAACATCAGTTCAGAACATCATTCATTGGCATCAGGTATAATTGCGCACTGACATATAAACTGACTCTGACTATTGCTTTCTACTCAGCTGGCAGCCTACAGGGAAGTCCAGAGGCGGTGGTTCTGGGAACCTGCCCAACACATCTTCTCACATACTGTCGTGAGCACCTGCCACAGAGGGAGTGCTGTTTACCTCCGGCCAGGGCAGGACTGAACTGAACCTTCAGTATCAGGCACTGAGATTTCCCTGTGGCACATCGGGCCTCTCCATACTAGCCTCTAGCGGCTTCCAGCCTTCATCTTTATTGCTGAAGACATTTGCCTTGAAAAGCTGCAAATGAACTCGAGTACAGTCTAGGCACTTGGCAGGCACTAGGAGGATAGCGGAAACTTGGGCAGCCAGGGGATAAGCCAGAACAGGGAAGTGATCCAGGTTAAAGCTTTCCCCCAGAGAACTAATTGCAACCTGGATCAGCTCCCAGAGCCAGTTAAACACACAAATGCTTCCACTGGCATAATGAGAAAGCGGGAAACTGCCTTATGCCACTGCCAAGTACAAGATGAGCAACAGTGTTCTATAGGGAGGCTCTTAACAGCCAGGTTTTTCCAAAACCCTCTTCATCTTTCATGCCAGTGTCTAGCTCCTGGAGTCAAGTTCCCTAAAGGTAGGTTTCTACTTATGCACCAGCAGACCTGAGCTTGTTCTGATTGTGCTCTGAATCAGACCAGGGAAGAGAACTCCAGCCCAGAAACACATCACTGCACGTGCAGAGCACTGGGTCCAAGGTAATTGCACCTGCAGAGCCAGGATCTATCTGCATACATCCCATAGGCAGATCCCCCATTTCTGCCAACACTTAATATGGTATTAAATATAGGTGTGCTCCTGGGGACACCCCCAAAAAATTCCCAGCAGTCAATCCCTCAGGATACATCTACTCAGAGCTAACAAATGAGGACAACCCATTGACAGCCAGTAGCTTTACAGCCTGTTTTGCCAGCCTCTAACAAGGTCAAGCGGCTACAAAGCAAACACAGATACAGTAGAACAGAAGAAAAAAGCAAGAGTAATATCCCTAGCAGGTTTCTAGCACTTTCTCACTTACTTGAAGCCTTGAAGTCAAGGGTTTCTAAATCACGCAATCCAAGCCAAACACTACAGGAATAACTCAGCAATAACCATCCCATGATGTTCTCTCACCCTGTATTATACACAGCTGCTAGAAAAAAAAAACAAAAAGAAAAAACTATTCATCAGGTTTCAGTAACAAATAAAACAAAAGAACAAACATATGTACTCACCTCTTCATTCATCAGTCCTGCAGAGCAGATTTCATGTCTTGTAGACAACACATACTCAAGGTGGCTAATGTCTAGTATCCAACGTCCTGCCTCAAAATTGCTCTCAAAGCACAACACATTTATAGCCAAAATCTTGTAGGAATTATGGAATCTCTGGAAACGTTACCACTACTGTGAGCACACCAGACACAACTGACAGCCAAAAGACAAGATGTATGAAGACAGAACACACAGTACGCTAGACTAGTAATAGCCCCAACAGCTTCTAGACATCCAGGTCCTCTTTCCAACAGGAAACTTGTACCTAGCCACAGGTCAGGATGGCAAGCCCAAGTTTACTCAACTAAGTCAAATAACATTTTAATAACAAAACATGCCAAGGGTGGTGTCTGAGGATCAGCAGGGAATGTTAGCAAGGGGAAAGGCAATAAAGCCATTCACCCTATGATCCGTACTCATTACTTGTGGAAACCTCCAACCACAGTGAGGAAAAGGTAGGAGTCACTCACAGTTCAGTGTCTGAGCATTGCATTAAATCACAGGGAGGAAACTGGCCCCTGAACTCTGCTCTCAGTCTTTTAACACTTTCATTGTATCTGTTCTTGTTGCAATATTAACAGCTAAGGCATGCAGACCGATTTCAAGCTTATGACTATGGCGCTAAGGAAAACATGAAGAAATACAACCAGGTAAGACAATATGGTTTTCTTGAGAACTCATCCTTGGGTTCTGGCTAAGAATAGAAACTAAGAATAGAAAACTTCAGATTTTAGGACCCGTGACCTCACCTGCTACTGAGAGGAGAAGAAAGTGGTCTGAGATAGATAATCTTTCACTTGAACCTAATACGCATGAGCATAAAAGCCTATTCATAGGCAAAGCATAGGGAGTTCCTTGTAGACAGCAAACAAAAGCTGATTTGGGTTGATTCTGTCTTCCTTACTGATGCGGGGATGTGTCCCATGACAGGTCAATTTACAYGCCATTCCCAAAAGACAAGACCCACACTYAAGTCCTGGGACTGGATGAGGATGGAGCAATAACTCTTCCCCAAAAGTCCTCAAGGTCTGCCTTTCAGTTAAGGGAGGAAATGGATCTCTTACCTAAGCTATGATGAGCTCTCCAATCAGCTGACAATTGTTTGATTTTTAATCAGCACATTTGACTTACTTACAGCACCCTGTTCTGAATCAGGGCAGGTGGCTTTTCATGGGCAGAAAGGCTCCAAAGATATATCTGACAGTTTCACACATGCCCATGATCCCTGAAACCGTCTAATGTCAGATTATAAATGGCCAAAGTATTTCTTGCTTCTTGCTACTTAAGTCCCAAGCAGAACAGCTAAGCCCTTCAGTTTCACTCCATGCCCCCAGCAAAACCTGAAGAGCATCCCAGGCTAGGTGGGGATGGGACACATACGAACAACAGCTCTGCAGTCCTTGCTTGATGAACACAAATACTGCTCTCTCCATAGCCCCACCTCTCAAGGGCACGAGCAGGACTCATACTGCAGCACGACGTGTATCCATGCACTATGGAGGGGCCGAGGAATAGGACAGATCATTGTTCTTCACAGTAGACAAGGAATGGAGTAGGGGGAAATAAACGCTGGGAGGGCGGGCTTGGTCCTGACTGTTTTCCTGTAGTGAGGGAGGGAGGGAGGGAAGCAAAGAGATGCTTGCACAGAATCTTTTCTCTAAGAACAACTTCTGGCATGACAGCATCCACTTCAAGTCTCCTCCCTTCCTTCCAGTCTACTCCTCCTGTATACGAGATAGAGAAGATGAACACAGCAGTTGCTGTTTGGAGCGGTGGACGCGACAAGTTTGCAGATACAAAAGACACGGCAAAGCTACTTCCTCGGATCACTAAGCTCATTTACCATGAGGATTTTCCTGATTGGGGACACCTAGATTTCATCTGGGGCCTTGATGCAACTAAGAGAATGTATTTGAAAATCACTGAACTAATGAGAAAAAACCCTTAAAGCTTCACAGAAGGAACTCATCCATCCAGTAAAAGCCCTCAAAGACTTCTGTTTAGCAGTAAGGGTGATTCCTGGGGAAGGGGTAAACACACAGTTACACACAATGGATATTGGTATGGGGGTTACAAACCAGTGTAGACTGGTTTGTATTTTCTTGCATTTCTAATAGTTTTAGGTTTTCCACAGTGCTACAGTATTTAGGTGACTGGTGTCTTCCAGAGGAGTTTGAGGCATATAGGAATGGCTGCTGAAAGCATGAAAATATTTCAGCACACACTTCAGGGATCACTTAATTTGGACAGTTTTTACCTCTACAAGACTGATTTTCCTAAGCCTAATCTCTGTTGTTCTCTTGTATATCTTATGTACCTCATAGAAGTATTATCCCCTGAAAACACAAAAATGGGATTTTCTCATTTCTCTACTGAAGTACTGATGACCTTTTTTTAAATTGAATCATTTATCAACTTGACAGAGAGCGCAGCCTATTTTTTTCTCTTCACATTTACCAACACTGTCAAGACAACCAAGAGACCTTTAGTCACAAGAATCTGAGTATACAATAGGTGGCTTCCAAAGACAAGGAATCCAACCTTAAAAAACAATGTCAACCTTCCTGTTGGACACATCCAAATATTCTCCTGTCTTTTACACCCAAACATCTACCAAAGGTTTTTTCATGCACTCTACACCCCCAGATAAAGAAACCACAGGTGTTTTGTGCTCATGACTTGGCAGCTGGGGAATGAGGAGATGCAGATCCATCAGGCAAGCTGCACTCCGAGCACCACAGCACCTACCTAAGGAAGTATTCTTGATACTGGCCGTGAAATTGTTGCAAGCTCCCCGAGATACTGGCTTTGACATTTACATAGTCCTGTTTTGACCATTCTTTCTTCAAGGAATTTCTGCAGCATGGGAAAGTAGTCAGTTATTTTCCCCTTTCAGGTCCCTAGCCCAAAGAGATAGCTTCTTCATTACCTATGTGAATGCCTCACATTACTCACCTACAAGGTGATCTGGTAGGTAAAAGAGTGCCTGTTCCCATGTTACACCCAAAGTGTTCATTATTACAGGTCCAGACAGGTTAGGTTTGTTATCTGGGGTTTTCTGGGTGGGGCCTCAAGCTCATATTAAGGAATCAAGACCCCTTCCAGTTGAAGTCAGTATCCAACACCATGGTGACACTCACAAAATGTATGTCTTACACAATATAGGAAATGTACTAACTTGTCCATGCACCTGGTCTAGCAGCCTTTTGCAGTGCTGATCATGACATCTAGCCTCTGAACCTATCTCAACTTAAACAAAATGGCCAAAACTGTCAACAAAAATAAAGATTCATTAGACCAAGGAAGCAAGCTGAACAGAGATTTGAAAGCATCTGAAAGGAGAATCCCCTTTAATGTCACATTACTAAAATTAGAAGGTGCCAGGCCACCTTAATACATTGCCTACCACTGCAGGTTTTCTTCTTCCTTTATTCTATTCAAGGAAAGGCACCCGAAAAATTTTATTATTTTGGCATATGCACCACCTGCTGTATACACTGCTCTGAAAAGAATACTATAGTGTCCAGTCCCCTGGGGATGATGCATCTGGCTCCCATCAATAGCATTTCATACATTGATTTTTTTTCTCCTTTAGCATCTTATTTACATTGGAAAGCTATTCAAGAGACTGACTTCTCTT
The DNA here is from genome assembly GCF_003343035.1 of Apteryx rowi. Taxonomy (NCBI): domain Eukaryota; kingdom Metazoa; phylum Chordata; class Aves; order Apterygiformes; family Apterygidae; genus Apteryx; species Apteryx rowi. The sequence continues at coordinate 23,005 of NW_020450695.1, read as the reverse complement.
CTGAGCCAAAAACATGTTTCAATTATTATTTCTTAATGCACTAAAGGGACCTGGGAACTGGCTTTCTTTGTGATCTCCAACAACTCATTCAATCTCTTCTTACTGTTTCTTATATTTAAAAAATAAAAAATAAAAAATCCTTCCCTGACTTCCCTGGCAGCAATGTAGTGAGGATTAGTTAAGGTGTGTGAAACTTGTAGCAGAAGGAGGAAGTGCTAAGAAGCCATAACTCCCACTGACAGAACTATTTTCACAGTCACTCCCACTGTAGGAGGAAAAATACTAAGAGGAAAGGTGCCAGACCCTGCATAAGTTGTTGTGGCACAGTGTTCAGTTGTCAAGTGTATCTCCTATAGAACAAGTAAAACACTCACTCTAAATGATATTTTATTTTTGCATTGGCTGCCAGTCATGATGTACAATTTGTTAGGTTTCCAGAAATAATACAGCTAGCTTTCAAAATCCACAGCCTGTGCAAGTCAAGCAATAAAACTGGGTGAGGAGATGGGAGGGGCAATATCTTGAATACTATTGTAAACATTCAAGGCTTAGTAAAAGCAAATGAACTCCTTCCAGCCACATTGCCTTGGGAATACTTGACAGCTCTCCAACACACAAAACAGTCTTGGACTGCAGCAAAGAACGGATGGATTTGGACAAGGCCTCTGATAAATACCAGCCTCCAGCAGCTGTCCTGCTGCTGCTGTGCAAGACAGATTGCCAGATTGAGTAATTTTCTCATGTTCCAGAGCCCTTGATACCATCTCATCAAGCACTAGGAAGTTTTCTTTAGCATGCTTTCAATGTTGCTGAACTGTAATCTTCTTGCTATATCCAAGGGAGTCTCCCCCTCCTGAAAGAAACAGATGAAATATATTGCAACGTGACAGATATGGATCAAGTACAAAGAGCTTCCCTGAACTTGTCACCCAAATGCAAGACTCTCCTGAATGAGTTTTATTGTCACATTGTTGCTCTGAAACAAAGGTTTCAGAACGTGCTAGGTCTAATACTATTCTCACTGAAGTCAGCAGGCAGAATCCTTTTGTCGCAGTAGCAACAGTAGTGACAGCCATTCCTCTGTTTCCTGGGGCTAATGTCCAAAGACAGTGCAGAGCTAAAAGCTGACTTCAAGAGCAACGTGAACAAAACATGACTCATCTCAATTGAGCAATGCAGATACTCCCGGGTCAATATTTCTTTGGACAGCATTTAACAGATGAGCTTTTCCAAGGACAGAAGCAGCTTGACTCAGCCCATTTCAGAGGACTAGTATCTAGTATCACCCCCCTGCTGCCAGCCTCTCAGGAAAAGCTGTAGAGAGAGCAGCTCTGAGTTAAGAGGCACTGTCAAGACAGCTAAGAGATCTGCCAATAAAGTGGACATCTAAAAGCCTTTACAGGTAGAAGTCCAGTAGTGAAGGACTCAGACTTTAAAGGTGCTGCTGCCAAGGAGGACAGTGGGGCTGCTGCTTTATACCCCATAGCAAACAAGTCTGCTGCCAGGAAGCAGTGGACCCTTGTGGGTTTTTTTGTTTGTTCATTTGTTTGTTTGTTTAAAAACAATGGGTCACACCAACTAAGGCCTGTAACATATTGGTTTACCATCTTCATAGTGGAAATACAGTTATCAACTTCACCTTCTTACCTGATTCTTAACAGAAGGGTCTGCATGAGCTTCAAGCAGTAGAGAAATGACTGCCTGGTTTTTCATTTCACAAGCATAGTGAAGGGCTGTGCTACCAGACTGAAGGGAAACAGAAGCAGATGGACTTTATTTCTATTACATCTTAAGCAGACCGTAGGCAAGTATGACTTTCTGTAGCCTAATCGGTCTCCCCCTGCAACAGCTAGATGCAAAAAAACAAACTCCTGTTCCAGTACACTGCACAAAGCAAAACAAATGCATTCTCACAAGAGCACCAGGAACAAAGAACCATTCCCACCCCAGGACACAGCTGCTAAAGAGGCCTGATCCCTTTAGCAGTAAGCCAATAGCTCTTTACTAATTTCAGGGGATTTCATAATTTTTATCTCAACAACTGCGCGTTACACAATACTGTTTGCTCACACTTAAGTGCTTTAGAATTTGGTTGCTGCTAGAATCAAGGTTTCTCCTTTTCTGCCTTAGGGGAAAGGAGTTCTCTATCACATCCAGGTATGCTAGTGGATACAGACACCATATGTGGCAGATCAGTGCACTCTGAAGACCAAGTGAAGACACAGTGTAACACTGGGCATGACCTTTGTCCACAAATCTGCTCCGGTCCAAGAATTCATAAATGGTGATAAATTCAGACACTTCTAGGAGCAGAACCTTTACAGAATCAGGTTTTTAATACATAAGTGTTTCAACTGAACTGGCTTGAATTATTTTAAGAGGACATTGGTCAGAAAGAAACTGACAAAGTTAATGTAGACCCAGAGAATCGCTTCCCTCCAGAGGAAGGCAGCTGGGAACAGTCCACCCAAATTTGTTAAGTTTGCAAATGTCTCACCTCAGTCACAAACACAGAGCTAGAAGGCGTTTCAACATACTATCCATCCTGCCTCCTTCCTCTGAAGGAAGATCTCACAGGTTGAAAAGGCCATCACAGCAATCAAAAAGTTGACAGTAAAATATAATATTCTAAGGTAAAAGTGCACATCCAGCACTGTCATGCTGGTTTTCACTTGCTGTGTTTGGAACTGTTGTTCAGACTCCAGAGCTAAGAAAAATGCTAAGCTTGAACAAAAAACTGCACTGAGCTATCAGGGGAGAACTGGTTCTGTGTATGTTGCAAAACTATATCCTAAATGTCAGGGGAAAACACCGAACCCTCCTGCTAGACAACCTGCTACATCAAAATCAGTTCAGTGCCTGATACTACCCTGAAAGCAGGAATATATTGCTAGCAGATTGCAATGTCTGTTTTTAGTAATGCTGCATGCACAGGAGCCACATGTGCATTTGCACAAAACCACTTACGAAGTCTGCAGCATTAACATCAGCACCAGCTCTCAGCAACATCTTGATTAGGTTTTCATTCTGTTTAGTTTTTGAGACCTGTTTGGTGCAAGGGGAAGAGAATAATACAGTGAGCCAGTTAATTTGCATCCAGTACAAAGTAGATTTTTTTTTTCCTTGATATTGTTTTTCCAAATGGAAGTGTCTGGCTTCTGCATCACCCAATTCTATCCCTCCACCAGTTACATTCAGAGCAAAATCTCTGCTTCTTCTGCTGTTCTCCATCAATCCTTGTTTTAAAAAGAATAATCTATCTACTCCAGGGGTTCCTGCCCTGAAATACTGCCATAAGACAGGTGATAAAGGACAAGTGAAAAGTATGGGGTGAGAGAGGTTCTGATTTCATTCAGACTCACCATGAGAAGATATCCAATGAGCATAACCGGCATGAGGATGATGATGAGCACGTAGTCAAGGAAATTAAACCGTTTTCTCACAGCATAATGCAGACAAGTGCGCTCCTTCTAAATACAGAAGGACTCTTTGATTAGTATCAGATTCAGTGAATTGATTATATTTGAATAGTATTGACAATACTAGATCCTTCTGTATTTCACAAGCTTTCTTTCAAGTTATCTGCTAGAAACATTCTCTGATCTGCAACAGAAACAGATACATCCATTTTGCTTCCTTCAAATAGAAGCATGTTTAACACACACAGGCTCATGGAAACTAGGCTCCACATGAAAGAAGTATGTGGGATCCAAAGGATTCCAAATGTATGTCTCCAAACTTGGACTTGGCTGCAGACAGAAAGAGAGCAGAGTGGCTATTACTCCTGCCCAGCAAGTTAAATCAGCAGGAAGAATCCCACAGGTACTCCTGTTATAGAAGTACTGGCTACTGAAGTAAAGATGTGAGTTTATGGCATCTTCTGTTAAATCTCCTGCAGGTGCTACTCACTGAAGTGTAACAAACCAGGTTACTGTGTTACACTATGGCCCAAAACAAACACAAAAGCCTTCCTGTGCAGTTCACAGCTCTGCACTCTCAGTCCTGCTACTGACCTCCATACCGCAGGACCAATTCCATCTGCAAAGGTGAAGAACAGACGAGTTTCAGATGACCAGGTAAAGTTGGAAGATGGTTGCCAATGCTAAGAATGGTCTTACTGCACAACACAGAACCTTTTCTAAAGGAATTTGAGGTAGGAGGGAGAGTCTTTCTGCATTAAGAGCAGTCGGGATAGAATATGCCACTCATCTTACAAAAACATTTGTAGTTTATCTATGAAATAAACACACAGGAAACCAGAGCTACAAAATAGCACACAAGTGCATAGGAATATGCTGAACGTTGCCTTGGAGTACAAGATGATACTTTAGAATAATAGCCAGAAAAAAAACAACACTGCCCATTTATCACCCATCACATTATTCCAACTCCTCCAAGCATAAGTTAGGAATGAAGCCAGAACATGAATCTTCATGCTACTTTTTATTTGCAACCTACGAGCAACCCTCCCACACAAACATGCTTCCTCATCACCTTAGGGAAAATAGCCAGTCACAGCTATTGTGGAAGGCAGGTAGGGTTTTTTTTTGGTTTTGTTTTAAATAGGTAACAGGGGAAAAAACAGACAGGAAACCAGCCCTGTTCCCCACCTCACCCCACTCCCCACATACACACACACTATTATGTGCTCAGGTGACATCTGCTCCTGAAACAGGCTGAGCTACTGTTCTGTAACATGACAAAAGTGGGTCTGCAGAAGGAGTGGGGTTTTCATAGGGTCAGTCACTCCTCAGGGATACTTTCTTGAGAGAGGAACAAGCTCTCCTTCAGACCTTCCTCTTAACCAGGGTGAGGAAAAAGACTGTGGGAAAAGAAAGTCTGCAGAAGGAACAGATACAAGCTGGAGAGCAAGATGAATGCTGAGCACTCCATAGGTGAGTGGGCAGAACCTACAGGGGACTGGGGAAAGGCAAGAGCCTGGCTGGCATACAATATTACCTAAAATGGGAACACGAACACAGAGAGAAATTCAGGTTGGCAATGCTTATTACCTTGCGTTCATTGGCAAGTTAGAAACACAAATGAGGAGATAAATGAAAACATAAAGGTTTACTGAGGTATGATTTGGGGGTTAGACTCATGTCTCAGTTGGAGGCAAAACTAAGGTTTGGCAGTGCTGCCAATGTCCCCATATGCACACTCCAAAAGTCGCAAAGAATAGTCACTGCAAAGGATAAATCTGTGGCCACTTACCTTGTTTCTGAGGTTGACATCAGCATTTCTTTGTAGAAGATAGCTAACTATTCTGTTGTTTCCCTGTTTGCATGCACAAATTAAGGGCGTGTCTCCACCAAAGCTGTCCTGGATGTTCAGATAGTTGCTGTTGTTCTCCAAAAGGAGCTGAACTTCTTTGAAATCATTATTATAAGCCGCCTGGCAAATGGGCTGAAGAGAGAAGAAAATATTCAATCAAAACAATCACTACACTAGTAAGTCAGAATAGATGGTATAGACTTCTTAGTTGCACATCCCAAGAAACTGCCAAGCACTTCTGACAGAGGTTGTAATTCTAGGTGACTTCCAGAAGATGGTGGTAACAGACACTCCTGTAGCTGCCACACAGCATCTCTCAACATAGAGTGCAGAAATCTGACACTGCTTTTACACAGCAGAAATTAACTTTCTATTTGTTTTGGACAATGTTTCTATAATCCAAGAAATAAATCCGGCCATAATCAGCCATAAAAAAAAAAGAAAAGAAAAAGAAAATCAGCTCTTGATCTCATAGGAGTTGGTCACTACATTAAGCAGCAGGCACTGAGAACTGAGATCTTGATTGCTCAAAGGCATACAAGCCCACATTTATCTGAGTTTACAGCAAGCCTTCCCTACTGCTGAACAAGAAGCACCACTCATCAGTTCTCAGAACAGAACTACATTTCAGGTGAAAATTGAGCTAGAAGTTAAAAAACAAAAAAAAATCCAGTATTTCTTTCCCAAGGAGCCTAGTGAGAATACTTATGCATAACAGGCACCATTTCTTACAAGGATAAATCAGAAAATGCTAATTTTGAATCCAAAAGTTAAGCTTCTTACCTAAAAAAATATTTGCATTTATGCTCACAGCTCAGACTCTGTTTGGCTTCTGCGACCAGCTTGCTGCTCGCGGATTTGCTCAGCATTTCCAGGCATCCCTGATCTAATCTGTAATTCCTTTTCTCTCCAGCAGCAGGAGCTCAGGCTAAGCAGAGGCTGAGAATGATATGGGCACTATCAGTTTCCAGCAGCCTAATGGATGCAGAAAACAATAGTGGAAGGAGTCAGGCAGGCCAATAGCATTTCAAGTTTTCCAATCAAAAACAAAAGAGGCTTTTTCTTTTCCTCCATCTTTGCTACTGAGGTTTTTCTTCACCATTTTCCAAGATAGCCATTTTCTTTAAATAACTGTATTACCTGCAGTTTTTTCCTTCCCCTCCTCCCTTTATCACATCCTCAATATGCTAAGTGAGCAAAATACAGCCTGGAACTCTGAGCCCTTTCCTTGCTCCCTCCTCCTTTTAGCTTTTTAATGAGACATTAATTTTTTTTTAATTTGCACCATAGGGAACTAACTTTGCATTTATAACAAAAGTTCGCGTCCAACATCTTTCATTGCTGTTTAGCCTTCTGGACAACTGCATGAGAAAAATGATTTTCCTTTCTAGAAAGTATTTATTTACACATTAGCCAGACCTTGCACCACTTTCTGCTTTATTATTTCAGGCAAAATCTACAAAGAATACATGTAACAATGTAAATTTGCATCGTCTGTCTGTATTCTTTTAAGACCCTACATATGTTCTTTGCTATTATACACTCCTCTAGAACCAGAGCTCTTTTAATGATTTTGAGAATGGTTCATACATAAACTCCTCTTGGTTTAAGCGACATGGGCACCTGTGCCACCTAAATGATTAGTTTACTCTAGAGCCTCTTTCACTCTGTCATTTTGGTGTCTAGTACTGTATCTTCATTTCCAGGAAAGAGAAGATCAAGTGGAATGTATTTGCTCTGCAGAATCTATTTGTGCCTCTGATTTCCCTATTATTCTTGCTCTTGCTTATTGGTTTGCTGTATTTAAAGATGCAGGAGGTTTGCTGTTTGACTGAACACCCGTTCAAATCCCAACAGTTTACCACACCACTTTACTCTTTTCCAGTCTGGTTCTTGCTAGTTCAGCAGCTTGTGTCACCAAATGATATGCTATTGTGCTTTTCTTACTGTACTGCCTCTGAGACTTTTACTTGCTCGGCCATTATGTCCAAGGCATCCCTGACTGATCCTCACATTGACCTGTACTATCTTTTTCCAAATCTTACATCATTGTTGTATCTAATTCTACAGTCATGAATAATGATAGAGCAATTACCATTCCATAACTCAGTGCACATTATTTGGGCCTGAAGACATGTGTAAAGGCAGGCACACAAGAGTCATGCATGCTCTTTTGTGCTCTGAAACTGGCCGTTCTAAGAAAATATCCCAGGCACAAAGAATGCAAGGAAGCAGTTCTCACTCATTTGACCAGCTACTACACAGGTTAATTGAAGCTTCTTGCTACAGAGAACAATAAAGAAAATTCAAGAATAAGGCGTAACTTCAGTAGGGACCAAAAAACAAGCACATAACAAGCTCTTAGAAACCAGCTCCAGTTTTGCAGTGCTGCTGAATAAAGTGCTTCATGCATAAATAAGGATCTCTTCTGCAGTTTGCCTCAGCTTCTTGAGTACAAGCTACGGTGCATCCAAGTGAAAAGGGTAGAAGTAACTTCCCTTTAGGAGCTAGATTGCACAGAAGTGGCTCATCCCATGACCTGCTTTGCTTGCAATTTAAAAGCTGTCTAAAAGAAAAAGGCACAAGTATCAAGCTTAAAGATGAACTGCACAAAAAAATTATTTCACTACTGATTGGAAGAGACTGGATTTTTAGATGAAACAGGTGAGGGAAATTTTTAGCTACTACCACCAAGGTAAAGAGCAGTGCTGTTCATTCTCAACTTCAGTGACACTGCATTAGTGCAATGACTCAGAAGAGTCACACTGAGTCAAATGCAGGCTTTGAGTAGACCCAATAACTTAAGGAGAGCTAACATGGCTTTTTTTGCTTAAAGAGTATGTCAGGGACATGTTACATAACTTAGTAGTGGTGCTATTCTCTCAAAAGAGAACAAATTCTTTCTGGAGAAATTCTTTCTCTCATTTGGAATGTGGTGCTACAAAACATGCACTACCTGAAACTAGAGTTTGTAATCTGCACTGGCCTCTCACAGTTGTAGCTTATAGACCTGCTCCTCTTTCAACTTTTTTTCCCCTTATTGAAAAGGGAAAGTGGATGTTTTATACTTTGATTCTGTATTTTTCAAAGAAGATACAAAAGTATGCATACTTTCTCATTCTCTTTCAGTTACTTGGAAAAAATAAAAATAAATCTGTGAATGCATGCTTTCCACACACTCCCCCAGAACCTCCCCTCCACCTTCACTTTGTTTATCTTTGCAGCCCTGAAGAAAGAAGGGTCCTTAGTTATCTTCTTCTGAAAAATAAAACTATTTAAGCACCACTGCTTCCCCAGTTCTGGAAAACACTCATCTTAGTTTTTACACACACACACACACACACCCCTTGTCTCTAAAGTGCTTGCAGGTTTCTAAGATTTCTCATCTGCAAATTTCACTTGTGCCTGAAATATTTTCACTGGCACTTTCATTCCAGTAAACACAAACACAACACAGAAATACTTTAGTGTCTACTCTGTCCCTTGCTCAACTTAGCAGAAACAAGGTTTGGGGGCTTCTCCCCCCATCAAGGGCCAATTATCCAGGAGGCAAACAGGAATTATCAATCTCCTCCAAATCAGGACCTCTTCTTACCAGCCACGTCTTGACTTCTTACTAATGTACTGATATAGAATGTAAGATCTATTTATATGATCTCCAAGTCTAGACTACAAGACAGTTTTCTTTGGCCTGCCTCTTTTACCCCAAAAAGCAAAATTTCTTGGACAATACAGGACTCGTATTAGCTGTAAGTTGATTTTCTTTCTTAAACCACACAAGATTCTTTTATCCTCTGCATCAGGGGCTCTCTCTACTCCCCTTCTGCATGACAGCATGCTTCCTCTTCCAAGAGGAATTTACCATTTTTGCAGATTACATGTCCCACTTTCCATCATTCTTCTCTTAGGAGAATCCTTTTAAGTTTTTTTTATTATTATTACAGTGCAGTGGGATTCTTTGTAAAATTGATTCTTTCACACATTAAGATGTTACATTCATCTAAAAAAAAAAAACCAACAAAAAAACCTCACAACCAAAAAAAAAAACCCTCTTCTCTTCTTTTCTCCTGGTTTCACAGGATTGTCTTGAGGCCTGCTTTCACTCTGCTGGTTTGCATTCTAGAAAAACATCTCTTTTAGCCAAAAGGACATATAATTAAGATGAAAACATCCATAGCTGAGACTTTCGATACATCTACCACACTGATGAACAGGACACCATGACTGGAGGAGCAAACATAGCAGCTGTGTCGTTAAGAAAGGGAACGAAACAATCCAAACAACTATAAGCATATTAGTCTGATCCCAATAATATTCAGGACTTCAGAGAAAACGTGCTAGGAAAGGATAATTTAAGAAATTAAAAATTACAAATAGGTGACGATCAGTCACCTGTGTAAAGCAGACATCAGAAACAGCAACCAGTAGCAGAGAATATATCCGGCAGTCTTTCTCACAGAAAGAGAAGAAAGCTGTCATGAAGGGTATTCAACTGGAATAGTGGATGCAGTTCTTGTTACCCATGTTCAGCAAAGATGAGCTCAGATTGTGGCAGTAGCACAAAAACTCTACACAAAAGAGGAGTGTAAAGAGCCCAGAGAAAGACTGATTTGCTTAGCTTGGCCTAGAAAAGAAAGAAAAAAGAGGGTTCCAAAATAAATTGAAGGGAAGTATTAGGGAAGAAGAAGAGCCTATTAACTTCAAGGAACAAAGTAAAAAAAGTTGATGCATCTGGCCAAGAATAAACTTAGCATGAAAATTAGAAAGAGATTTCTATTCATGTGCAGAATAAAGCTCCAAAAGAGGCCTCCAGTAGCAGCAGAATGGACACAAAACTTGACAGGTTTCAGGTTGGAACTTGAAAATTTGAAAGGATTTTTGTGATTGCAAAACTTCTGCCAGAAGCTGCTCTTCTATCTTTTACTTTCTGGGGTTGCCACTTTGGCAGATCTATTTAAATTAAGACTAATGGTGTTTAAGACTTTCTGGTTTAAACATATTCTCCAAATCTTGCTCAGAAGGTAATGAACAGTTTCTTACATATACACAGTAACACAGCAGTGCCAGTGGTATCTGGAATATAAGCTGTGAGGCCAATTATACTGCCTCCACCTAGAGTTCAGACAGTGTTTTCTAGAGACAAAGGATTCCAAACAAAACCCTAGAAAACACATTTCCTATATGCCAACTGAAAAGCATGGAGCCTAATAAAATCCGAAAGCCCTTCTTCAGTTTTCTACAGTGTTAGAAGGCTTCCTCAGCAGTGGTGTAACTTAACAACCAGATTCCAATTTATATTATTTTATTAGTTATCCATCATACATCACAGGGAAATAAACTTACCTCATATATACTTATGGTAACTAGGCTTTACATGCATGAAGAATGCAGGATCAGAAGAATCCAAAGTTCACACCTCAAAATTGGTCTCAGCTGCAGAGAGATGCAGGACTGACCACAAAGTGCAGAAATCTCACATTGCTGTTACCACTGCCTGGCAGCTTAGAAAAACAAGGAGAATCTGCACAGCTCTGCTTGTTACAGATGCACTGGCAACACAGGCCAATGCTCGTGTAACAAAACCCCTGAAGAAAGCGTCAGTGGGATTTGATCTCACAACCGCTGGAGATGTCAGCAGTCTCAGACACACAGACTGGAAAGTGGCTGCTCTCACCTACACCACATTACTCGTGACCTCCCAGTGGCCTGACCACCCCAAAGAACTCAGAACAGACCTAGCCCTTCTCCTCAGCATAGCAGGGGAGATGTTGCATAGGCACATAAAACGATACCTGCAATACAAACGAGAGCTTTAGGTCTGAAGGGAGGGGAAGCTAAAGAAAGAATTCTAGCTCAGGCAAAGAGGAAGCAAGTGCCTCCTTGAACTGTCTAGCAGTAAAGCCCTCCACCTCTGCTCTCACACTTCTGCAGCACCACCTAACATTCAGGCAAGCTGCACGCTATGAACCTAACAGCATGACACTGCACAAAACATATGAAGGAAGGGATGGAAAACAAAAGATCACAACACCAAACTCCTTCCACCCTCACCAGCGGTGCCTTTTCCCTACCACAGAATCAGCGATAACCATGAACTAATCAAGGTTCTCAGGCCACACTGCTCTGCCAGGCTGAAGCAAGCAAAGGGCAGACCCTGGAGACTGGTTCTGGGAGATGAAAGAAGGGGAATCTAGGAGTTCCTCGAAACACAGTTGTGTGCATACATGTCTAAGAACGAGCTCACTCAGCTCAGTTCGGAAGCAGCCACCATGGGGCACTCAAGCACATCAACTTCAAACTATTCCAGAGAACCTTCCTGTCCGTTACAGGAAGAACTAGCCACAGACACAATGCCATGTAAGAGCCTATAAGGTCATCATGAAATTAGGGACTGAGGTTTAGATATGCTGATGACTAAGTGGTGCTCAACCAAGTCAGGTTTTAGAAGAAAAACTGAATATTGAATTTTAAAGCACAAGCTCTATGCTTTAGGATTTCTCTTTCTACAAATACTACTTCTACAAGCCCTTCAGGAGAGGATTTCATTGTTCAGTATCTTAGTTTTCAATAAAGGTGAGAAGTGGTCATAGGACAGGCAAGGATTTTCATGGCTAAAGTCACTCAGTACAAGATCACCAGATGAGGGGATACAAGTAGAAAAACACTAGCTCTCAGGAAGTATGACAATACTTCTACACAGTTGATTTTCTTTATGAACTATGGGCAATGTGATTCAAATCAAGATCTAGTAGTTTACTTGGATCCAGACGAATTGCTGCATCTGGATTTCTCTATCTGTTTTCAGAGTTTCTTGCATCTCCTTCTGCTTGGCTTGGTTGAGGTAGTGGTCAAGTACCAGAGATTCACTAAGTTCTACCCTACTTGAGATAAAAGTTCAAAGTATGACACTAGAGACAAAGCATTTAGCCCCCAGAGAAGAGACTGAGTTAAAGTTGGTCTTGGAACCATGACAGCCATTTCAGATACCTCTTCCTTTGAGAACTGCAAGGGACTGCTAAAGTTATGTAAGAGTTTTGCAGTTGTTTAGACAAAACAGAATCACTTCATAAAGCCCAGATATTCTGAACCACTCCGATCTCTTCCTATGCAGTAAAATTCATTCAGAGGCGTTCTACAAATTAGACAGGAAAGTCTAAATCATGTCTGGAAAGTTGAGAAATGCACCAGTATCCATACCATTCAGTAAACAGAACTCATCGCTTTGTCATTTATGATACTGTAGATTTCTATCACATATAAATGAACCCTACTCTACCCAGAAAATTACACCTCATTCAAAAACTACAGGAAGAGAACTAATGAATATGAGATTATTAACTAATAAGCATCACAGATATGGACAGCATTTAAACCTTCTCTAATTAAACACCTTCTTTAATTAAACTAAATGACACTAGTTGAATGTAGAATAACAACTCAGAGCAGTAGATCTGGGGAGAAGAAACAATTCTTTTTAGAATGAAATGCAGTCTAACCAGTCCATCAGCTTATGAATACAGAGATTCAAGCTCCCTATAATACTGAAAGAGGATAAGATACTTGATTTCATTGAATACTCTTTTAAAAATAGAAGGGTGGCTTTCAGTTTAGAAATGCAACCTTTTAAAAAACCAGCTACCGAATGCTATCTTTGGAAAGAGAAAAAGCAGTGCTATCCACTATATTCACAATCTAAAAGGTCTAAAATCCTAATTTGTTCTCAATTGTACTATTGGAAAGTTAATAAAATAATAAGTATGCCTTGGGTAGCATTTATGCTAAAATGCAGGGGCATGTTAAATGGACCAGCGTCTGCGGACAAACTCATAAAGACAAGAGGAAAAAAAAAAAATCATGTTCCTGAAACAAACATTGCAGGGGCACTTGTTTTCTTAGGCACTAGCTTTATTATCTGTATTCAATGTAAACCAGGGAGTTCGTTTGTAGTTCTTAATTACACATGCACAGAGCTCAGAACCACTCTGATCTCAACAGAGAACAACAGAAAATGCTTATCTAACACATACCTTTTTCTGTGAAGTCAAAATAATTACACCAGTTACCATCTTTTTTTTAAACTGCTACAAACAGTATTTTTGTCAATTTGTAATAGCCGAAGTACAGCATTTCTAGAGAAAAAGAATTTTCTAATTTTTATAAGCCTGTATATGGGAGGCTGGAAAGGGAATAAACCAAAGCAAGTGTATTTCCATATCTTTAATAGCTTCAGATACTATGCAGAAAATGGTCACATACCTCTGAATAGAGTATCCCCATGCCTATTCTTCGATGCTTGAGTTCCTTCTTGTTTATCAGCCCAACAAGTTAGCCTTACTTTGAAACGCTCTTGAGCTTGTTTAAATCTGGTTAATATTTAACTTCAAACATAAGTATCAATCTTTCTTAAGCTACATTTGCTTTAAGTGCTTTCTACTTGGTAGTATGAAAGAACTGTCTTCAGAAGCCCAACCCAGTGAGGTAAACTTGAGAGCAGCAGCTTACAGGAGACTGACAGAACAAGTTACAACAGACAGAAGCATTTTCCTTTGTCATTTTTGCAACAACCTCCGGTTGCCTAAAAGCAAAGTAGCCAAACAGCAAGAGCGAAACAAATTTCACAAGTGAAAAAAAAGGGGGGGGGGGTATAAAGACTAAAATTGAAAATAAGCAACTAAGAATAATAGCTAGTTTGTCACCCAAGCTGTAAGAACAGAGTTTCATCTATGCCTGACTTAGATATACCCTAACTCCTCTGCAAGACACCTCAGACGCCTACAGGGAAAAGGAAAGGAATCAGATCCCACACCTTTAATGAGAGTTCTCAGTGTAATTAGCTTCAGTCTCTTATTAAATAGGCCGGCCCCTTTCATTATCTTTTGCTCACTCTCCTCTTCCTAGCCCTGCCCAAATAATGAACGTGATTCTCCTTAGCCTGCTAATTTTACACACTTGTCAACTACAGTGCAGCTTCCTTAGGAAGAGAACGATTCTTGATGACTCTGCTCCATTCAAGTGTTTATGTCTCTGAGGATAAGATGCTGTACCATGTTCAGTCAGTCCTTTTGTGTAGGACACGCATATTCCGAGGATCTGCGGACACTGCAAAATCTCTTTTCCATTTACAGATGAAACCCACTGACATCCCCTTTACGTCTAGCATCTTTTTAAACAAATATATGTAACTGCTCATCTCAAATCCAAGCCTTCCACCTTATATAACTTTTATTTCCCTGTAATTTGTATTTATTCTCGTGGGGGGGCGGGGGATGTGAAATTACTCACAACAGTTCTATCCTTCTCTGGTTAAAGTAGTATAGCTCACCTGACTCTAGTGCTGGGCTGCTGGCACCAGTTCTAACCCTTTCAACGGCTGTTTACCAGAAGATAAGTAGGTGGGCCTCTAACAGAAACCTACACTATACTTACCTGTGACAAACCTCACTAGGATCCTCACAACAGACCAATCCTTCAGCATGTGTTGAATATTTCATTGGCCTGAAGACAGGGAGGAGTGAATAACATCTTAAAGGTGAAAAGATACTCCTTGCTTGCATTTCTTCACACTTGGATGCTAAGAAACAGCTATCCTCCTATGCCCATTAGTAAATCCCTCAGCTATTCCTGGCTAGGTTGTTTGCTTGAATTTATAAACTATAACCCATTGAAAGAAGCCTCAAATTACTCATCTGTTCCCTATAATAACTTAGCAGGTTACTTAATCCTTTCCTAACACATATAGAAATGCATGCTAGCAAGGAAATGAATTAAAAAAAAAAAAAAAACTCAAAAAGCAAAAACTCTTCCACAGAGCACAGAGATGGCTTCAGGTATCACCTGTCCCAAGATACTCTGAATTAACATTTAATCTAGCATCACATCTCTGGCCTTCTTGAAAAATCACTTAACTGAAGTGACTATTGTGGTCAGAGATTTAGCTGGAGAAGAGATAAGCAACCCAGCTAAGATGAGATAAGACGATATGCAAATTTATGTAGTGACGGGTTCACTTCTGCTTCATATATTTCTTTAGGGTTCTTTATCCTGCTTATAGAATGAGGATTTAGATCTTTTTTGCTGAATTAGCCTTTTTTCTCCAAAAAGTGACAAAACTCGCTGCATGGGCAAACTGGAAGCCATTCAGTCTATGTGAGCCGTGTACTTCTTACTTCCTGCAAGAATTTAAGAATGCTTACAAAACTTCAGGTGAGCCAGAAATGAACTAAGAGTTACCACAGGGGTCTTCACCAGGATGAAAAAAAAAAAAGGCAACTTGCTTTTCAAAATAAATATCAATTACACTTTATAACAGCACCTTTAGAATACGGCAAAGAAGATAATTTGCCTCTTTAATTTCTAAGCAATATAGATGACACTGCTCTAAATGGCCTAACTTGGATACACTACTCTCAGGAAAGAAAACTATGCCCCGCTGGAGTAGTGTGTGTAGAATGCTTCTTTGAAACCAGTATTCCCAAGGAATGCAAACTCAGAATGATCAGTGTCTGGACAAGTACAAAATCCCCCACCCCTTATGCTTCCCCCTGGAAGACTGCTGGCTATCCAAACTACATCCTTGTAGACTGCAAGACTCCCTCACACCTCTGCTTCTTCTCTGAGATTAACTGAACACACCTGAACAGCACCACTGAGCACAAAGAAACTCTCCACCACAACACAGACTGGAGCCTCTATTTTATAACACTTTACACCAAACTCAGAGAGCCACAGGCGTCACACAAAAAATGCAAGCAAACAAGTTGAGTGCTGGAACAAAATATTATTTTGGTTGCTTGCCCAAATTAGACCCTCCTGTTCTTAAAGCCAGGAATGAGACTAGCCACCAGGACCAGGAGTGGTATTCCAGGACAGGGATGGCAAACAACCAGGAAGAGCCAGAAATACAAAAAAAGGAAGGAAAGGAAATGCCCTTACCATGCCCAGGATGACAGGACAAGCTAAATACAAGCATCTATGCATAAATGCACTAGACAGGGATACAAGAATAGGAAAAAACAAGAGTGATGGTGTTCCTTGTCCAAGAGAGAGTTTGACTGGTCTGACATGGTTCAGTTTTGACAAATCCATGCTGACTCCTATCACCTCATTATCCTGTAGCACTCACAAATCAATTGTTGTACATGAAGACCATTATTTAGGTCTAATGGGCTACATTCTCCTTGACCTTCCCTCTGTCACTTGGTAATGGCCAGCAAAGCTCCTTTCTCCTACCCTCAGATATTTCTTTCAGCTTTGTAAATTCTTAAGACAATCCCTCCAAGTTCACAGACTGTTTTCATGAGTTGCTGAAAAACTGTAGGATAGAGGTCAATTTACCTGAACCTATTTAAGGCACCTAGAGAGTCCTATTGCACTTTCTGTTCCTGCCTACTTGTTCCTAAATTCATTATTAAACTAAGCAGGTCCAAAGAATCTTTGATAATGAAGAGCAAAGCTAAAACAGAGGGCACTGAGTTTCAGGCCACTGAGTGCACTCATTGGCCTTAACAGCCCTTACCAGACTCACCTGTGGCCCACACCCACACCCACAGTGATGTTTCCCTGCACAGAAGAGAAGCAAGATTCACCACAGCTCAAGAGAAGGAATAAAACAAGCTTCCCTAATAGATGTCTGGATACTAAAGACAGTAATGTCAAGGTATTAATATTTCAAGAAGATGGACTCACACTTCAGGACCTTCATCGAAAAACTTCAGTCAAAGGAACTTTCTAGTATGCAGAAAGGGCATACTAGAATGCACTAAGGCACTGAAGTCACACTAGCTTGGTCCCCTGTAACACTGCACCCCTGGACACCTGACGGATGAGCCAGGCCATCCACACCTCCAACACTGTGGCCGCTGGAAGAAGACCTTATTATCCCCATCGTGCTGGGAGGTAAGCAGAAAGAAAGTAACACTTAGGCCTGCCAAGGGAGTTAGGCACACAAACGCTTCTGTGGACCTGACTTGTCTTGATTCCCAGCAGAGATCTGGGGCAGCAACCTGGGAAAACCCTAGGCTGCAACCCCCGACTCTGCTGCCTTGGGAGGAGAAGACAACCTTTGGGAAGGAGGATATGTGGACAGTCTCTGTTCCCTACCTAATACAACCAATCATAGTTATTTACCACCATCATCGCCATCATCATTCTGCTCTCATGTTTCCTGCCTCTCCCAGTCCTTCATCTGGCTCTTGCCTGTGCAGATCCCAGAGCGGAAACTGACTCCACACAGCAGGCAACATGGCAAGGTTATTCATGTTCACAGACTGAAACATTCTAAGTGGAGGCATCAGACTTACTGATCTCCCTGTCTCCTGACATGCTGATAAAGCCTCTGTCTAGAGCACCAGGCGCAGCCCACTCTTTTGCCTCACCACATATTAGTAGCCTTGTTCCAGCATCAGCTCTGCAACCCTGCAGACCTTTCCAGCAATATCAGCATCCTGGCAGATGCCTCGGGTGCAAACCAGGAGAGGCCAAAGAGAACTGCATCGGGGCTCAGCAGCACAGCATGCAACGCCTGCACTTTATTTCTCCCCCCCCCCCCCCGTCTCCCCACCCACCCTGTGTCCCATCCAGACACCTCCCATGTACTAGTCAGGGGGGAAAGTCCCTTCCTCTCCAGTGAGCCTTCTTGTCACCTACCACAGTCACAGACTGACCACTGCACCTTCACTTAAACCTTCCTCTTCTATGGCCCCTTATCCACAGACACCTTCTTTAGCACCAGTTTTCCTTAATTCATGTTTCTCCTTACTTAACTCCTTCCAAGATTTGGATGAGCTAGATAAGGTACACAGCCAGCAAATACTCAAGCATGTACAGACTTAATAGTGTTTGCCAAATTAACTAATAAGGAATTAGGTTGGAGAGAGCAATAAGGGCAAAACTGTGACTTAGAGGGAGCCTCAGGCTGCTCCAGGGGTGGTCTATCCCTCCCTTCCTCTTGCTGAAGACCACCTGTGTTTCCTCAGAGGGAATTAAAAATAGCTTGAAGTTGGGAGCCACCACATCATGAGATGTGTTGTGCACATGTGCTTGTCTATGGCTGAGGTTTACTGGGTTTCATGGAGAGGGTGAGAGGTTGCCTGGCTGATCCTAGGTGCAATGCTCTAGATGATCAGTAAATTCCCTTCATTTTCCACCTGATGCTACTATGGTTGCTCCTGGGGCACTTCTGTAACAGCACATGCTGTGGCTAAGCCACTGGCTCCAGCTGCTTGGCTGCTCTTGTGAACATCCCCAGTGCATGACCAAGCCACTGATCCATCTTCACCCTAGTTTTCATGTGTCATGCCTTGATCCCAAAAGGTTGTTGGCAATTACCACTATCTAGAGAAGATATCACCGGGGCAGAAAGCAAATGGAGAAGGTGAAAGGCAGAAATTGTTTTACCTGGACATACAGTAACCAAAGAGCCTTAGGCTCCTTAGGCTCTTTCTGCTCTCTTCTGTGCTACACACTTATCTCTGCATGTTGAAGGTGCACTGAGCAACACCGCAAACACCTCTCACATGCTGGTGTACCCTCTTTCCTGAAGAAAAGGATGACTTGGTATGGAATTTATTTACTACCCACCTGGCTCTAAATATGTGCTGGAGACATCAAGGGCAGAAAAACACGCTTTGTGCTGATAATGAAAATTGGTGAGACTGATATAAGGACTTGGATAGTTGGTAGTTTCCAGGAAATCCATTCGTTCAGACTCAGGATAGTTTTGAGAAAGTTCTTCCACAAAGGGGAGCTTTATCGTCACTGGAGGCAGTTGTAGGGCTAAAGCTGTTTACTGACTACATCTGCAGAGTTCAATGCATTTGATAACCTCCCCAATGCCTGTAAGCACTATAAAATAGGACACAGATGTGTGCCCCCTTCACAGTGTATGCTAACGAGAGAACACAGAAGGAAGTGCTGCTTAATGTCTTTCTCTTTTGTGCCACTCTTTTAGGATTCCTCATTCATAAAGGCTGATCCTGGCCTGCTCAAGATAATATTCCCTAGAATGAGTTCTCTGGCAGTTCTGCACGATTGGGAATACAGCAGTCCTGTACAAGTAAGTGGGCCTGTATATCTGCGCAGAGTTGCTGACATCCATAAGCATCTGCAGGATCAGTGTTATCTTATTGATATCTCTCCATTTAAAAGTAACCCAGCAGCATATTGACTGAGCAATGCCTCAGCAGACTGATGCAACTGATAAACAACTAGCTTCTTTCCCACACAACAGCAGATAACTATCTGGCAAATGTAGGCAGAAAATTTATGAGGACCACTGAAAGTGCTGAGGAAGAGGAATAGGCTTCAAAAACAAAAGGAACAGCATGCACAGAGCAGCTTCTAAAATGAATGCTACCTTTGAATTTTACAGGATTTGTTTGGTCTTTCCCTGATGAACGAGCGTCTGAGAAAGCTAAGAATCCCCTCCTTTGCCAGGCATTGTAGAAACGTCTTCTTCAGTCTGAGCAGCTATAACATGAAAAACATTGACATAGTATGTGTAACTCTCATCAGTTCTACTGAGCATTTAAGCTTCTGCTCCCAAATTTTTTTCCTGGGAAACTCACTGAGGTGTGAACCCTGAAATCCAATTTGTCAGTGTCACATTGCAGGGAACAGTCCCCAGTAAGGGACTGTGATATCCTCGAGCTGTCCCACCACTATCAGGGAATCACTGCCTCACTCCTCACAAGAGGGGTTTACCAATCTTTTGCTCTTCTCTCCATTCCCAATAACCAACAATATCAGAAATGATATAACATTATATATCCCACATGCTGGAACTAGGTAAAATGTTGCAGATCATTCCAGACTGACAACTCTATAATACAAAAAAATGTAGTATGGTGTTAGCTGGGAACATAGCAGAGAAAAGCCTGCTGCATCTCACACTGAGCAGGGATATCAAGAGCTGCTGAGCTGTAGTGTTTTTCATTGAGAAATCACTTTTTTGGCCATCTCACAGAATATTCTCTACTTTGTAAATCAGAATTGTTACTGTGGTTACTCTCATGTTCTGCACTAATAAAGACTTGCTTCACTCCTTTGCCCCACACAAGACAGTAGATTAATAGAACCCACATGTCAGAGAACTTGCTGAACAAGTGTCACTTTCAGCTGGTGTTCTTCTAAATGCTTTCAGACTGCTCACCAGGCCATGCAGAAAAGTAAGTTCTTCAGAAGACATCCCCAACTTAATCGGCAGAAGGAACTGGTGCTCACAAAGGAGGATTCTACTTTGTGTCCTTAGGCAGCAAAGCTACAAACAGAATGAGTCCTTCTGGCTATGGTCACCTGGCTAATTTCAATGAGGACTGTGCCCCTGGGCTGATTACAACTAATTCAGCGATGGGACAGATGTCTCCAAAGATACTATGTTTTCATAGGGTTCATGAAAATGGCTTGGAAGAAGCAAGAAGCATCTTGTTAGTGTTCTCTCTGAGAGAAAGTTTACATGATGTTTTCAAACTTTATTCGATATTTGAGAATCCTGACAGGAGGCAGGCTAATCCAGAGCAAACTGGTTTTAGCGTGTCGTGCTGCAACTCGACAACAGATTTAGGAATGTGTGTGTAATGTTACATATACACCTTTTAAATTACTTGCACTTTTATTCTAATATTACAAAATGAATCATCTCAGAGCAATCTGCAAACATTACAGAAAAACAGTGACAGGTGTAGTCTGTTTGGCATCTTAGAGAAAATCTAACACACAAGTTTCCGTACAAACCACAGCAGCAGAAACCACTTCTTGGGGAGAATGTGTCAACAGAAGCTGGACTCGTCCTCCTCTTCATCCTAGAATAATATAGTGAAGCAGTCCCCAGGACAGGTGACAGCACAGATCAAGATCTGTCACAGCCTCAGGGGACTGGAACCCCCAGGTCCCTGCTAAATATCCTAACCACAGGTTGGCAGGCACTTCTTAATATCTCCTTTCAGAATGTCAGGGCAAGGTGCTGTTTATCACTTCTTAAGTACTGCCCAATCATCACATAAACAAGCCCTCCTATACAAGCAGACAACACACAACACCCTCTACCGCTGCTCTTAAGTGATTGCTTACTGTGTTTTGATTTCCTTTTATTGGCACAGTTTCTGCTAGCGATCAGTCAGCTAGCGAGGGCAGCCTAGGAACTGCCAGCAGGAGATACAAGTAAGGCAGTCAAAGCAGAGGTAAGTTTCTTTTATATATGTGTTCATGGTCTCTTCTCTCTTGCCTGTCTCCACAAAGATGCAGTCTTGATTTTGTGTAGTTGCTTGTGAAAGTAGACAGCTTGTTTCCTTTCTGATTGGTAAGCCTGTTGCTATGCAATGAAGTGCATGTTTGCTAAAGTTGATAAGAGGAAGAAGTCTTTGACCTGCACAAATGGGAAAAAGAAGTAACTGATGGTTCTTGTTCTACTTGTTTTTTTCTGAGGAGGTCCAGGTGGATGAGTGAATGTCTCAGTATTGTAAGGCTGTGCATAAATTGGCCATTTTGCTCTCACAGTTTCAAATGCATTTAAATTTTTTCTCATGAGTTAACCAGGAGATTCTGATATGTGCTAGTTACATTAACAGCCCTGGTGGTTTTGTGTCCCACAAATGTTATGACTCTCTAATGGGTACATTGATGAATTTCTAGAAGTTGTTTAAAGCTTATTTTCATTAAATTTCAGAAGTCTTCAGAACTGGCCTTTTGAATGTGAACTGTCTTCCTCTATTTTTTTTTTAGTACTTCTCTTAGTTCCTATTTATCATGGCAAATGCTTCCCTTTGACTTTGTTTCATTAGATAAAGAGTAGATGGCTCTTCAAGGCTCCTACAGTCAAATCTTTGCTTCTGAAATTAATGAGACAGTTCCTGCCAAGCTTTGGAGTTAATTGGCCCACTCTATCTGATTTAGAGAGCATTCATCTGGAAGTGCTTTAAGGCAAGCCAGCTACCACAAGTGATAAACACATTATAAAGAATAAAAGGTTACCCTAAAAAGGGCAACAGTTTAGCTTCCTCATTGCCTCATCTATTAATAGAAAAACAAACTGTGACTTAAGCTGAATTTAAGAGTTTTCTTCCCAAATGACATTCCACATGCAGAGACAGAGGACATGTTTACTCCTGTTAGAATAGCACAAAACTGCAGAAAGCAAGGAAGATTATCTACTATACAACTGTGCTACCAGAGCACGCAGGTGGAAGGATTTCTATTCTGTTGACAGAGAATAGGAAGTATTCACTTACAAAGGGAATGAACAGGAGTGATTTCGGATGCCAAGATTAAAGTTGTGAGTATTTCCCAGCTCTGGTTTAAACCACTGTCTAGTGATTCAAGATGTATGACTGATTTACCTGAAGATGAGAAGAACTGGGAACTCATTCCCTCATGAGAAAGTTCAGAGCTAACAAATCACTTGCTCATCTCCCCAGAACAACCCCCCCACCCCCCCAACTTTACACATCTTCCCCATGATGTGCCAGACTCCTTTTTATGTCTTGGCTGTTTCCTCTCTGCTGATTACAAAGGTAGCTATATCCAAAAACATCTGCCTTCCACCTGTTTTCCACTCAAGAGGGCACTACCCCCAGTGGACACTCCTTCCCCAACACACACTCCCTAGGAGCTCCTGGGAACCCCATTACCTTACAGGCTTGTGCCTCACTGTTGAGCTTGCTAGAAATTTACCAGTGACATCAAGAAGTTAATTACAGGATGGACAGAAAGGTGAACTAACATAAACACACCATGGTCA
>NW_020450694.1:3871350-3890610 GCF_003343035.1 Apteryx rowi | reverse complement strand
TGGCACTCATGTCCCAGGGCTGCGACCAGGCTTTCCCGTCCCTTGCAGCAKCCTGCTTTCTCCTCCTCCTGCCTCCCGGCTGCCGGGGCGTCTGGCTGGCTCTCCAGCCCACGGCTCTGTGCTGAGCCGCCTCGGATTTCCTCTCCCAAAGAGCTHGAGGAAGGGACGAGCTGACCACTGCACGCAAACGCTGGGCGAGAGGAGCTGGTGGGTGCAAGGAAGGCGGTGTCCTTCCCCTAACTGAGCRGGAAGAGGTCCCAACAGCTTTGACTGAGTCTCATCCCAGTTTTGTGTGGTTTGGGGGGAATTCGGGGGCTCGCCCTTCACCGCTCGGTGCCTGCCAGGAAAAGGGGTCTTTGGGGAGGGCGAGGTGTGGGGCAGCACGGAGTGAGCCAGAGCAGCGTCCTGGTCGGCAGCGCTGCCTGCGCATGTCTCTGAGCACCCATTTACTGGCTTGGGTGCTCTGGCTGGTGCTTGGGAAAGGCCAAGCCCTGTGCACACATGGCCGTGCCCGGGGAAGGCCTGGCATAGGCTTGTCAAGGGCTGGCTCGGCCTTGCTCTTGARCTCTCCTGCAAGCCAAGGGCAGGCCAGGGCTGCAGGCCGGCCCCGCGGTGGCCTCGCAGCAGCGGGGCGGTGGCGCGGGAAAGTGGCGATGCAACAGTGCGCGATTGTGCTGGTAGCGGCAAGCGCTGGGAGACCGGCTGCGGCGAGCAGAGCTGCGTGCCGTTGGAACGAGAGGTGCCAGCGGAGGGTCACAGCTCAAGGAAGGTTCTCGAAGGGAGCCATGGAGAACTATCTCCCTGCTGATGTCCGAAAGAGACATAGACAGCTGAGCGCAGAGGAGAAGAAGGGCGAGGTGTGTACTAGGCGGACAGAGGAAACAGCTTGGGAGCCGGTGACCATGCGGGGCTGCTCTGGGGCATTTGGAAGTGCAGAGGGAAGTGAGAGTGATAGACATAGGGTGAGGCCGCTGGAAGCTCTCCGGGAAGCGTGTCTCGCTGCCCATGCTGGATTCCAGCTCAGCAGGCGACAGGGGTGGTATGCAAGGATGTCAGGTCAGGTTTAAAGGGGCTGGAGTTGTAGGGAGGTAGGCAATGAAGCAGAGAGCTGCTGTGGAATAGGCCACTCTGCACTTGCCTTGTCTGGGGTCTTCAAAGAGCACTTCTGGGAACCGCTATGCAAGAAGGCTCTGCACGTTGTGGTCCAGTAGCCCATGAGTGCCTCTGTCTTTCTAGCCTGGGTGCAGAAGACAGCAACTCAGAGGAAGATCTACTGAGCTGCTGGACTTGCCGCTCGGGGTCAAGATCCCTTTGGAGCCTCGCTCCAGCGTTGTCTTCCACCGGACCAAGCTGGGGGAAAAGGTAAAAGCAGTCAAAAGGGGTCAGAAAAGTCCCTTCCTCCTCATTCTTTCCTTGCCCGGATACACTGAGCAGCCTGCAAAAGAGACCTTCATTCAAACAAATCAGTGGGACAACCTGCTGTAGAGTGGGAGCTGCAGTCCTTAACGCGACAGGGCTCAGAGGGCAAAGCAAGCTCCTGGGTCCGTGCCGTCGAGAGAAGGCAGGAGTTGCAAAGAGCAGGGCCCGAGGTCCTGGCCAGAGGTCGAGAGAGCGTGTCCCACCGCTGGTCTCTGCCCGTGCATGAGCTTGCCAGAGCCAACACCAGCCTGGCTTGTGGCACCGTGCAAGTGCGTGGCTGTTGCCCTGCGTGCAGCAGGCGGCAAAGTGTCCGGAGGCCAGGGGCCGCTGTCCTTCCAGCAGGTCCGGAGATGATAATACAGGCCCTGGGGGACTCTTTGGGGAGAGCGAAAACTTCTCCTGCTCTCTGTCTTTGCATACTTATAAATGCCGGGGCTTCTCTGCGAGGGAAATGTGTAAAGGATACTTCTACACATAGCCACGAGCCTGGAGCTGTGGAGCCGGGGTTTTTCCTCGGCTGAAGAGTCTCTCAGGTAGAGAAAGCTCTCCTTGGGGTAAGATTCAGAGCTGAGCTAAGTGCTGAGCCAGGAATTACTCTCAACCTCGGAGGCTTGAAAGCGCTACCCTAGGGGCTCACAAAGCTCGGAAGTGTCTTTCTTTCCTCATCCCCCCTACCCTGATCATGCTGTGCAAAATATATCTTACAGCTTCACCAGCCATCTGGTCATTTCGATCTGGGAGATCCATACTGTCACTTACTGGGCAACGAGTACAACAGTCTGCACGACCCACATTTGCGAGCCTACTACCACCGCAAAGACAACCTCCGGCGACTGAGGAGAGGAGGCTACATCACCAGCGACGGCAAAGTAGGTTGGACATCAGGGTGAGAAGAGCAGTTTCCATCGGAGGGGCAGCGGCAGGTTGCCAGAGCGCTTGCTGCAGCCACAGCAAGCAGGGCTGCAGCTGCAGGGCGCAGGGCTGCTGTGCTGATTTCCCTGGGGGCAGAAGGAGCCCAGAGGCTGCTCTTGCAAGGCTGTGCCGCGCTGCCTCGGCGCCGACGGAGCAGCGGGCGTGTGGGCTGGCGGTGGAGCGAGGGGCGCTGCTTCCCGCTGGCTGGCTGGCTGGCTGGCTGGGTGGGAGCAAAGCCGCCAGCCGCTGGGCAGGGCAGGCTGTGCAGGGGAGCAGCTCCCGCCGCCTTAGCGCTCTTTGGGGCAAGGCAGGCTGCGGAGTGAGCGTGACAAGTGGTGGCTGYTTTCTCCCCTCATCTCGCCATAGGTCGTTTGCACCCTGCGGGAGTTCAACGAGTACAGGCAGTATCTGACCACGCTCAGGATAGAGGCTGACAAAATGTACCGTCGAGAACAAGTTCCCAAAGCTCAGGGTTCACAGGTATGCTTCATGGTGCAGAGGGTTGGGACTTTACTGGTCTTCTCTCAGCAAGGCATGACCTGAAGAAGCGGGGAAGGCTGTGCCAGCGTGCCAGGCCTTGTGGCATGGAAAGGACTGCGTGGGTCCGCGCTGAGCTAAGGCAGGGTGTGGGGCTAGGGACGGGCAGGAAAGTCATCCCCGAGCGCTCAGAGTGCTGAGGGAAGCCCTTCTCTTCTGCCCCGCTTCCCCATGCCGTGCAACGGCCTCTCACAAAGCATGACAACACAGGGTGCACCAGGAGCAAGGATTTCTTTTTTCCTCGTCTCAAGACTAGCATTCTTCACATTCAGGCCTGGACAAGGTGCCAACAAGCCTCACGTAACAGGCAGAGGTGTCGTGAGAGCAGAGCAGGCAACACCCATGGCAGCCGAGACCAGGGCAAAGGGTCCAGTCTGGTAACTTAACCTCCTCCATCTCCTCTATCCATTTTGTTCACTATTCATTCACCAGTTCCTCCTGGTTTCTGTTACAGAAGTGTTCAAAGGAGGAACAGCATAATAAAGTTCGGACTACCCTGAGCTGGACTACCCGGACAGAAGTGCAGCAGCTGGCTGAGAGCATGATTGACAAAGTGCTGGAGAGGGTGAAAGAGCTGGAGCAGTCGGTCCGCGTTTTAAGGAGGGCTCCCCTGGCAATCAGTGGAAGGTTGTTTGGTAGAGCTAGAAGGGCAGAGCTTTCGGAGGCGCCTCCTCCATATCTCTGGGAGGAAACTTGGCTGGTGGCTAGAGAGATTGCAGCAACCCTTTTGGATCACTTGGGGAAGCGAGGGGCATGCAGCACATCAGACGCCTCTGAGGCCAGGCTGTYGGCCAGGCGGAGGCAGCAGCGCATTGCCACAGGAGCCACGCGAGCTGGCAAATGGGGAGAAAGCAGAGCGAGGCAAGCTGAATTCCCAAGGCTTGACGGAGCAGCTTCTCTGCCTTCTCAGGACCAAATCGCCAAAGATGCTGTTGAGAGCATTGGAGCCACCTTGCAATCGTTTGTAGTGTCTCAATTTGAGTATCGCTTCCACTGTAAATTTTCTGAAATCCTGAAGCTGCCCGCTGAGACTGTTTCTAAGAGACAACCGCAGCCACCCCAGACACCTTCCTCAAGCCAGGTCAYGAAAGAAGGAGGATCACCTAGAGCATCTGAACATCGGACACCAGAAGCCGCCAGCTTGCTCGTGTTGCAACCCTTCCAAAATGCTGCGGAGGTATCCCGAGAGAGTAGCACGCTTGCAGGGGAGAGCATCCCAAATGCAATTTCCAAAGTTCAGCAGCTCCACTCAGAATTAAAAGTGTATGCTGAGACCATTGTCCATGATGCTCTTGAAACGCTGAAGAAGAAGAAGAAGTTAGAAGAAGAAAGGTGTGCAAAGGCAAGAGCCTCACAAGACAGTTCAGAAGAAAGCACCGTGGAGAGCGGGCTAGTGGAGCGGCTAGGAGAGCAGCACGGTCGGCCTCTGACTGCAGTAGCTTCAGGAGTGAAYTGTGCAAGGCGGGCGGCAAAACAGCCCAGCCGGAGAGATGGGAACAGCAGCAATGCGGGGCAGGGCTTTCTAAGGCCAGAAGGAAAGAAAACTCCTGCTGGAAAATTAGAGGAGAGTCAACCAAGAACAAAGCTCCCACCTATCACCATCCCCGGAATGGTCATGCCTTCAGAGGACGAAGCAGAATCTGAAGAATCTGAAGAGGAACTGTCACCTWATCTCCTCCCACCTGTCCTGCAAAGCTCCGAGCAAGATGCTCAGAGCACACCAGAAGGCGTGCAGAAGCCCCTCTATCACCCCTCGGCACCCGCATCAAGACCTTGTGCTCCAGTGCTGGAAAGCCGACCTCAAGCGAGGCCCGGGAGCACGCGAGACACCTTCCCCTCCACGGGCCAGCAGTATTGCAGGCAGCCCGTCCCTCCATCAGCTCCAAAGCCCCCTTCCCAGAGAGGGGCCCGGCGGAGAGCCACGCGCGTAAAGCCTCTGACGGGCAAGAGCGAGCCAGGCGAGTGCTGAGAGAGGCCGCTGGCTGCGTGGCTGCCGGGGGCTGAGCTGAGGAGGTGTGTGGCTCCGGCCTTCAGAGCTGCTTCTCACACCGGTGCTGAGAAGTAACGGCCAGCAAGAGAAGCGAGGGAGTTTGCTCAGACTCTTGAACAGTCCGTGGGGAAAAGAACATGCACAAAGCACATGGCAGAGGGCTGCGCTCCACCTCMCTCCTGCTGCCTTTGCCGGGCCGGGGAAGGCTCGGCACCCTGTGGCGCTCAYGGCCCTGTCCTTCCCTGCCTGCCTCCCTCGGAGCCGCAGGGGCTGCCGATGGTGCGACTCGCGCGTCAGTGCAGAAGAGGCCTCGCCGCGTGGCACAGCCCCTCCGGCTGCCCTCCCAAGGATCTTCCAGCAYAGCTGCTGCCCAGAGCCGCAGAGCCCCCGGGGAGCGGAGCCCCCTGCCCCCCCGCGCCTCCTCCCTTCCCCGCGCCTCCCCAGCAGAGAATAAAGGCTTTACTTSCAAGCGCTGCTCTTGCCTCCTGGGATTCTTTTGCTGCTCTCGTGATTTACAGCTCATCACAACAGTCACCAGCAACTCCTCCAACAGTGGGACAAGACCTTATGCCTAACTGGCAAGGCAGAGGAGCGGGAGTTTCTCTTCAACCAGCCACAATGAGTTTTCTCGTGTGGACTGGGAAGGCCTGGGCTATCAAGGAGTCATCAGGGAAGGAGAGGGGACTCCCAGCGCTTGCCTTCACCTCTGTGTTACAGAGCATGGTGTATGTCCTTAGGGTGTCTGTGGAGTGAGAACTGCTGTGCATTGCACATGTCCATGAGCATATGCTTGATTTTAGAAAAAAACAATATTCACTGCTTTTGTGAAGTGCTAGTGTGTCTTCTCTCCCTGTATACTCCCATCACCATATCACTGCTTTACTGCTGAGCAAAGATACCATTCAATCTACTGACTTCAAGGAGACACAAAGTTTGCTTAAGTTCTGTTAATTGCAGGGTAGGAGAAGGTTGTTTTCATTACCCCTGCTGAGTTTACAGGTGTAGTGAGAACACCTGCAGACGATCTGGCAAGGAGTCAGTGACTGGCAGAGTACGTGGTAGCACGCGTGGCGTGTGAAACTACACACTGACCAAATTCCCATCAGGGCCAGGCATGCATATTCCGTTTTGTCAACAATGTCAAGCTGCTTCCCAGACAGTAGCTACTCAAGGTTAGCACAGCTGAGATAAGGAAGTAGTTCTAGTGGGTTTCAGGGGCCCTTAGGACACAACAAGGCAAATCCTGCCTTGGTGTCCAACCCATGAGTACAGCAGCCTCCCATCGGTGACCCCTCCGCACAGTTCCCAGGACTCCCTGTGCAGCTTGGAGTGTAAGTTCTTTACTAAATCTATCCTGTTTAACCCCTTATGAACCTTGAGTGTCTCTCTAAGCCTGTATCTGACCCTCTCTTACTTGCCTCATGGTCACAACAGGAAACCATATAAACTGAAGCTGTTATCCTGTTAATGCTCTCCAAGCTTCCCCCCGCCTGCCCCCAACTTTCTTTCAAGTGCCAGTACAGCAACAAAAACGGTGCTGTTCTTTCCCAGTTCCCACTCATGTCGGCAGTCCTTGCACAGGAGCTTCCACACAGTTGGTTACCACTCTTAGAGGGAACACCAAGCTCACAGTTTGGGTCTGGGGGGAGGGGGAGAAAGAGCTGAAAAGCTTCAGGCTTTCATGATCAGTGTAAGAAAAAAATGCAGAATTTGTCATGTAACAAAGAACCCATAGAAAATAATGTTTGCACTTTAAAGGATTATAAGGAGATTTTAAAGGCATAGAGCTTACAACATAGACAGAGAAATTAATAATTGCCATCTCCAAAGTCTGCAGACTGCAATAACAAGCTTGACAAATACCTGAGCAAACTCAAAAGCTCAGGCATCAGTTCTGGCCCAGAACACTGAAGTTAGTATCCATTATGCAGGCAATGTTGTTCTAGCTTTACATATCACAGAATGGTTGAGGTTGGAAAGGACCTCTGGAGATCCAGTTCAACCTCACTGCTTAAGCAGGGTCACCTACAGCAGGTTGCCCAGGACCCTGTCCAGACAGCTTTTGAATATCTCCAAGGATGGAGAGTCCACAACCTCCCTGGGCAGCCTGTTCCAGTGCTCAGTCACCCCCACAGTAAAAAAGCTTTTCCTTATTTTCAGACAAAACTTCCTGTGTTTCAGTTTGTGCTCATTGCCTCTCATCCTGTCACTGGGCATCACTGAAAATAGTCTGGCCCCATCCTCATTGCATCCTCCCTTCAGATATTTAAACGCATTGATAAGATTCCCCCTCGTCCTCTCTTCTCCAGGCTAAATAGTCCCAGCTCACTTGGCTACTTCTCATATGAGAGATGCTCCTGTCCCTTAATCATCTCAGTAACCCTTAGCTGGACTTACTCCAGTAACACCATATCTCTCTTGTACTGGATTCCCCCCCCCCCCCCTTCAGCCTGCTGGCAAGACTCTTTTGCTCAAGACAAATAGCATATTATATGTCATTTCTTAACTTTTACTGGCTGTGTTTTGCTGACTATCCTGAATGTCTCCACCTGTTTCTACAGATGGAGCAGCTGCAGTTAAAGGCAAACACCTGGCCTTTCACAGCCATGCCTTGTGCTTTAAAAGTAGATTAGAGTTACAGCAGCTCCTAGCAGACCTGGCCTACTTAAGGCCCTATCAGTATTTTGATTAGAAATGCTGCTTTTGTGGTTGTGCTTTTGTTTCAAGCCCAAGTAATCTGGAACTTTGCAGAGAGATTTTTAAGCTCAGCAAAAATCATTTACATGTGGTTTGCTTTTGACTAGCAGATCACCAAAAAAACCCAAAGTGAAATAGACTGGAAGAAACAAGTGGCAGCTATGTCGCCGTTCTTGACTTGCTGCTGGAGGCTGCAGCTGGTACCGGAGGCCCTGGTGGTTGTACAGAGAGGGGCTGGGAAAGGGCATTTTGCCTTGGACAGCAGACGGTTGCTTTTGGTCGCACACCTTGCTGCGGTGGTCTGGCAGCTTCGGGCTGCCAAGCGGGACTCCAGACCGCTTCAGAGGCTTACAGCAGCACGTGTGCTGCAGCCCTTTCAGGAACTCCACTTGTTCCGGCAGCGCATCTCACTTGGTTGTCCAAGGTCGGCAGTGGTTTCCCATGGACTTCCATGTGGACAGTGAGATGGGATTTTTCATCTACAGCCTAAATAGAGATGGGATTAACCGGAGCTGAGTCCCTGGACACTATAGCACTTCCAAAAGAGCCAGGCACGGTGGCTCGCAGAGAGCACCACGAGCATACGGGCTGGTCGCAGGAGCTTGCTTTGCTGGGGGTGAAGTGTGTAGGGGAAGATGGGCTATGTGTCCTGTTAGTTACTCACACTGCACTTGATCCTCTAACCTATAGCTAAGCACTGAGCACTTTGGATTTTATTCATTTGCAGATCTAGAAAAAGATGACAAATACATATCTCTGGGGAATGTTACTGTGAGCAAAGCAAGAAAAGTACTAAAAGGATTTTCCCAGGCATTTTTTTTATTGGCCATTTCAGCTTACACCTCTCTTCAAGTTAATACTGCAGTCTGAGTGAACTTCTAGTCAAAGAATTTAAGAACATCATATTCTTCTTGTTGCAACTAAACAACAATGCAATACACCTACCTGATTAATAGAGCTGCTTCAGCGTTTCTTTACACCATTCTCCTGCAAGACATCACTAAATAATGAGGATATTTATATTAGGAATGCAAGAACACGCAACTGAGCAATAGAGAAATTGCACTCACAAAAGCACACGAAACCACTCACCGCTGTTGTGAAATTTTCTCTGTCCGGCCAAAACACAGGGAAAGATGTTCTAAACATCTGGACATCATAGCAGCTGTAAAAGAAGCTATCTTATGTTTAGCAGTAATTTTTAGATTAGTTGAACTTGAATCAGAGTAATAGTCTCATGGAAAAGAATCCATGAGATGTAATAATTTTGGGAAGAAAGGATAATTTGAAGGTGAAAATTAGATCTTGCAAAGACGAATCTAACAGATTTAGGGAATTAGTTCAAGAAAGCCTGCGGGGTCAACTTGTGTTAACTACAGAAGATTCTTATGCAAATTAAAAGGTTTTCCTGACTGCTTGTTTCAGAATGCGGAAAAACTCCAAATCCCCCCCCTAAGGTTTACATCAACAACAGAGACTATTCAACTACAGGAGCCTTGGAGATAGTATGTTTGAATGATAAGGTGTGCTCGAGGTGCCATTTGCAGACAACTCACTAAAAGCCTCCCATGTGTTCAAGAGTCAAATATGTTGAACTGACATTTGTAAAAGCTCCTCTTTGGTCACATTTCCAAAAGTCTGCATTGCTGTGCCTCTTGGATACTAAGGCATCCCCCTTAACTCAACCATTTTACAATACGTCTCTGCAGTCAGGAGAAGTTTACTACAAAAATGTCACATTACCGTTTTCTTGACCCATGCAGAATGGCTAATCCCTGAGGGATAATCCTGTTTTAATGATGAAACAATAGAACCTTTGATAAAGCATAAAAAATTATGAAAGCCCTACTAAAACATTCCTTTCTCTCTGGAACTGAAAAAATGGACCTCTAAAATGAATTTTGTATGTGCCTATCTCAAGCTGCATAATGTAATGCAAGGCAAGGAGGGCAGACTTCTCTTTCTTGCATGCAAGACCCTGTAATATCTGTCATAGTATTTAAAGCAAATTTCCCAGGCCCACTGACATCGGTAAACCACCCCTTCATCAAAATGCTTCATCCCTTACCTACAGGGATTTGTTCTGAGGAGCCAGAGGTTACCACAATCTCCAAAGACTCTTTACTTCATGGCATATCTCCTGCAGCCATTTGGAAAGCAGCACTGGTGACAGATTTAAATCCCTGGCCTGTTATGTGTATGGAGGCAGATCTGTGGTTCTTCATCTTCCTCATGCTGGTTGTTCCTGCTAATGTACAGACTCATTCCGTGTAGGAGAACAGAGTCAGCAGAGAGCTGGCCACCCAGTTTTTCCTCCACATGCACTCGTTCAGGTGTTCACCTGAATGAGCCCACATATCCCACTGCTTCTCTCTCCACCCGTTCTGCTTTTCTCTGGAGAGATAGGCTCACCCTGGCCTTCAGACAGGGAAAACCTGCAGCAGCTGTAGCAATCCTGCATGGAGAAGCAAATCATCATGAAGATGAAAAAGAAACTTGCTGCAAAATTTTGGCAAAGTTACTGAAAGAAGAATCTTTCTCCAGGGCAGAAATGGGCTGTCACTGCTCTTGGGAAGCTGCCCACCCCACCATGAACGCAGCTCATCAGTGCCGCGCTGGGAAGTGACTGCCAGGTGGCAGCTCCCAAAATGGTTTACTCAGAGATGACTGAGCAAGAGGAAATGGTCCTGAGATAGCTGCTGGCTTTTACTGAGGACCTCTTCTTTCAGCCAGACTAAGATGCTTAAAACACAAATGTACTGAAAGTACCCAAATAGGAGGAAAAAAAAAAAAAAAAAGATTAAGGCATCAATACCTACAGAAACAATGTTCCCACACTGGTGCCAAGGCAGCACATCCTCAAATGACACAGACTAGCAAGACACAGAAGGAGGCTTGCAAAGTTTGTTCTGCCAAGCAATGAGAACCATGAAATAAGTTTCCTGCTATATGGAAAATTTGTATACACACAGAATGAGAACTAATACTGTTAAAATCTAAAGCAATGGACTACCAACTATCTACMAGAGCACTGTGAGCTTTCCAAAAAAGGGGTATCTGTTGCAGTCTGAGAATCTTCCTGCTAAAAACTCCATCAAATTAATTTCTAGGTGCTAGACATACTTAGATACAGAGAGCTGATGATACTTCTGCAGAAAAATTCATCCTCTGGAGGGAAAAAAAAAAAAGGCACTGAACAGGGTATCCTCTATAGAATGGGCCAAGCAGGCAGATCACAGAAATCTGGTGATTCTGATGGACTAAGAACTGTAATCTAGGGTCAGAC
This sequence comes from Apteryx rowi, assembly GCF_003343035.1. Taxonomy (NCBI): domain Eukaryota; kingdom Metazoa; phylum Chordata; class Aves; order Apterygiformes; family Apterygidae; genus Apteryx; species Apteryx rowi. The sequence continues at coordinate 3,879,769 of NW_020450694.1, read as the reverse complement.
TTCTTGTAGCAAAGTATGAATGAGTAGTAATAATTGGATGCAAACAATTCCATCTGAAAATATGGAAAAACTTCTTTACTGTGAGGGTAACAGAGAACAGGAACAGGTTGCCCAGAGAGGTTGTGGAGTCTCTGTCCTTGGAGATATTAAAAAATTGTCTGGACAGGGTCCTGGGCAACCTCTTTTAGGTGACCCTGCTTGAGCAGGGGGGTTGGATTAGATGATCTCCAGAGGTCCTTTCCAACCTCAACCATTCTGTGATTCTGTGTGATTCTGTAATTCACTAAAAAATCAATTCTGCATAAAGGTGACTTGTGATCCCTGTTACTGTGAAGTTAGATTTAAAATCTCTATGAACAAGCCATTGCCTGCGTCTCTAAATTCTTGTCCCTCCTTTCTGTGTACACACATCTAGGTGAGGGGTAGCTTGGCTGGAGAAGTGGAGAACAGAGAAGAGGAAGACAAAGCGTAGAAATGCACATTTTCCACCTCTGTCCAATGCTGGAGATACCTGAAGATGATACTATCCTTTTAACTGCAATTATACTTGCCAAAAAGTAAGAAATCCTTCCCTCTGGCGCACAGCTCTCCTTTCCCACACAGCAATAGCGAACTTGGATGAGAGCAGAGACTGGGGTAGGGATGTGTGCCTGCCTCTGCGCTTCTCCGTCCCACAGCCTTGAACTGCTTTGTCTCTGCGAAGGTCCCAGGGCCACTCTCCCAGGTCTGCTGAATCAGTTTGCTCCATGGTTGCTGCAGATTAGTCATACTTTTTTTTCCAGAATCCATCCTCAGGATCTCCACTCGTTCTCTCTCTCAGCAGAAGGTTTGGTGCTGGGAAGGGGGCAGCTCTGCGCTGCAGGCCATGATGAAGGACACGCAGCAGGGCTACCTGGGGCCATGTCGCCAGACCTCTGATCGTGGCCACTGGCCTTGCAGTACAGTCAAGTGACACATGGATCTGCTCCTGGCACAGCAAACAGCATCGCTGTGCCGCTCTGACTGAGACAACATGGGAATGCTTACATCCCTGGAGCTCCGGCATGACTTTCAGTCCTCTGTATCCGGCTGGCTGGAAATGTGGAACAGGCTCCAGGCAGGGAACTGCACGTGGTAGACCAGCCTCGGCTGAGCTGCCAGGAGCCTGGCTGTGCACAGGCAGTCAGCAGTGGTCCACATGACAAATGAAGGGTTAAACATCAAGCAGGAGGCTATCAAGTGTAAGGCAACTTCCCAGTATGAAGGGGGAGGGAGAAGGAAGTGAGACATACATAGAAAGTAGGAGGATGGAGCTATAAGATACTGTGACAGCGCCAGTGGAGGCCTCTGTATATCCAAAAACAGATTTTCACTGTAAGAGTACATCCCCATTGCAATGGGAGCAGGATGAACCACAGATATATTTTTCAGACAAGATCATCTTAGGTGTAACTAGAGGGTTTTTTTGTTGTTGTTTTTTTAGCTAATAAAACTAGAAATCTGGATGTATCAGCTTGTGCGCACATTCAACCACATCAAAAGCATTGATACACCCTCAAGCACGTGTCCAGGTTCAAACAAGAGGTGAGTGTTTAAGCTGAGACAAGTGATCTCAAGTTAGGCTAGAAGGTTTTTCAGTGCCTCCTGATCTGTGCAGGTCTAAGAGCGGGAATATACATCTGAAAGAACTTTCCTGGAGATGACAGAGTTTCTTAGCACAACGTAATGTCCGACCTGTATCATTACTCACCATGAGAAGGTGATCCATTAGCATCTGTAATGCAAACAAGGAAGCAAACAGCAGAAAGACAGCAAAGAGCTAGAAAGAATTTCTGGCTAGAATTTACCACTTTAAATCTTCACATAAGCATGGGCTGTGTTCTAAAGAACACCACGCTTAAATCGCAAAAGGAAAATGGGCATAAGGCCTCCATCCAACTTGGACTTAATGGCTCAGAGGACAGATCTGCTCTTTGAGAAAAATCCCAATTGCTGATTTCTATTTTGTCCTGCAAAATAGAGTGGCACAGTACAGTGTTCCCCTTTACTTCCTACCAAAAGTGGTGGAAATGTTATGTACTTTCAAGTAATTACATTAGTTCACCTTAGAAATGGCTGCATTTCAAATGAAGCAGAAGATGGAGAAGTGGGGAGTGGCTCCTTAATAAAAGTTTAACCTGCTTTCAGACCTCCAGATGAAAAGATGCTCTTTAAAGCAAATCATCGTTTGCTTAATACCTGTCCAATTTGTCTCCATAAAGCACTTTCTGCTGCCTAAACCTGCTAGCACCTAAAACCGGCAAATTCAGGGCAGCCCATCCTGAACGTGTCAGTCTGTGTCAGAAGAGCACGTGGCAGCCGCGGGCAGGAGCAGCCTTCCTACAAAGAGGCTCAGCCTGAGCTAATCCTTTCTGCGAGGTCATGGCTCTCTAACTCTGCTGAAACACTGCTTAACATTTGGCCAGGACAGCAGCGTACCCTACCAAATGCACCGTCTTGCTTTTGTAGKATGCCTGGAAGTCTKCAGAATTCYRATTATYAGTAGAACAGCCAYAATTACCCAAATCAAACTATTAYTATATTTGGCYRCAGATCATAAATAGAACTTAATGGATTTTATTACATCCCAGGAAGCAAGAGTTGCAGAAGGAAAAGTATTGCTAAGGGTGCACTACTACTACCTATCAATTTCTCCTGAACACTCAGCACTTAAGAACTAGCTGAAGAAAYRCRCTGCTCCTACAGCATAACTATTTCAAATTCCCCTTTGAGCTCTTCCCTTTTAGCCRACGTGCATGGTACATTTTAGCAGCTGAAAATTAAAGGGTCACAATATTGAGCCTTCAGGTATCAAGTTCACAATGGARATAGCAGCTGACTCAGAAAGGGCGCCGCTGAGCACTGCAGCAATAATTCTGCTGCCTCAGAGCTGGAAGCAGCTCCCGAACATGAAGTTTGTTATTTAACTCAGTGAGAAATGAAAGAAAAYGTTACAGCCATGGATTTATTCCTTCTGCAGCCTTTTTCAAATCATTTTTCCAAGGCCAGAGCCACGCTAGGAGTTAGAAGCTTTTACTCTGGCTGCAATGTCCTCTTTGATCCAAATAACTCCTGTTCAAGCGATGGTGAACGTGAAGACGATAGCCTGAACNAGACTAGCAAGACACAGAAGGAGGCTTGCAAAGTTTGTTCTGCCAAGCAATGAGAACCATGAAATAAGTTTCCTGCTATATGGAAAATTTGTATACACACAGAATGAGAACTAATACTGTTAAAATCTAAAGCAATGGACTACCAACTATCTACCAGAGCACTGTGAGCTTTCCAAAAAAGGGGTATCTGTTGCAGTCTGAGAATCTTCCTGCTAAAAACTCCAYCAAATTAATTTCTAGGTGCTAGACATACTTAGATACAGAGAGCTGATGATACTTCTGCAGAAAAATTCATCCTCTAGGGAGAAAAAAAAAAAGGCACTGAACAGGGTATCCTCTATAGAATGGGCCAAGCAGGCAGATCACAGAAATCTGGTGACTCTGATGGACTAAGAACTGTAATCTAGAGTCAGACCTCTTGCAGCAAAAGTATAAATGAACAGTAGTAACTGGTTGCAAACAATTCATTAAAAATTCAATTTTGCATGAAGCTGACTTGGAATACCTGTTACCGTGAAGTTAGATTTAAAACCTCTACAAATAAGCCATTGCCTGTGTCTCTAAATTTTTGCTCCTTCTTTCTGTGTACACACATCTAGGTGAGGGGTAGCTTGGCTGGAGAAGTGGAGAACAGAGAAGAGGAAGACAAAGCGTAGAAATGCACATTTTCCACCTCTRTCCAATGCTGGAGATACCTGAAGATGATACTATCCTTTTAACTGCAATTATACTTGCCAAAAAGTAAGAAATCCTTCCCTCTGGCGCACAGCTCTCCTTTCCCACACAGCAATAGCGAACTTGGATGAGAGCAGAGACTGGGGTAGGGATGTGTGCCTGCCTCTGCGCTTCTCCRTCCCACAGCCTTGAACTGCTTTGTCTCTGCGAAGGTCCCAGGGCCACTCTCCCAGGTCTGCTGAATCAGTTTGCTCCATGGTTGCTGCAGATTAGTCATACTTTTTTTTCCAGAATCCATCCTCAGGACCTCCACTCATTCTCTCTCTCAGCAGAAGGTTTGGTGCTGGGAAGGGGGCAGCTCCACACTGCGGGTCATGATGAAGGACACACAGCAAGGCTACCTGGGGCCACGTCGCTGGACCTCTGATTGTGGCCACTGGCCTTGCAGTACAGTCAAGTGACACATGGATCTGGTCCTGGCACAGCAAGCAGCATCACTGTGCCGCTCTGACTGAGACAACATGGGAATGCTTACATCCCTGGAGCTCCGGCATGACTTTCAGTCCTCTGTATCTGGCTGGCTGGAAATGTGGAACAGGCTCCAGGCAGGGAACTGCACATGGGAAACCAGCCTTGGCTGAGCTGCCAGGAGCCTGGCTGTGCACAGGCAGTCAGCAGTGGTCCACATGACAAATGAAGGGTTAAACATCAAGCAGGAGGCTATCAAGTGTAAGGCAACTTCCCAGTATGAAGGGGGAGGGAGAAGGAAGTGAGGAATACATAGAAAGTCTGGAAGATGGAGCTACGAGAAATTGTGACAGTGCCAGTGGAGGTCTCTATATCCAGGAACAGATATTCACCGGAAGACTACATCCCCATTGCAATGGGAGCAGGATGAACCACAGATATATTTTTCAGACAAGATCATCTTAGGTGTAACTAGAGGGTTTTTTTGTTGTTGTTTTTTTAGCTAATAAAACTAGAAATCTGGATGTATCAGCTTGTGCGCACATTCAACCACATCAAAAGCATTGATACACCCTCAAGCACGTGTCCAGGTTCAAACAAGAGGTGAGTGTTTAAGCTGAGACAAGTGATCTCAAGTTAGGCTAGAAGGTTTTTCAGTGCCTCCTGATCTGTGCAGGTCTAAGAGCGGGAATATACATCTGAAAGAACTTTCCTGGAGATGACAGAGTTTCTTAGCACAACGTAATGTCCGACCTGTATCAYTACTCACCATGAGAAGGTGATCCATTAGCATCTGTAATGCAAACAAGGAAGCAAACAGCAGAAAGACAGCAAAGAGCTAGAAAGAATTTCTGGCTAGAATTTACCACTTTAAATCTTCACATAAGCATGGGCTGTGTTCTAAAGAACACCACGCTTAAATCGCAAAAGGAAAATGGGCATAAGGCCTCCATCCAACTTGGACTTAATGGCTCAGAGGACAGATCTGCTCTTTGAGAAAAATCCCAATTGCTGATTTCTATTTTGTCCTGCAAAATAGAGTGGCACAGTACAGTGTTCCCCTTTACTTCCTACCAAAAGTGGTGGAAATGTTATGTACTTTCAAGTAATTACATTAGTTCACCTTAGAAATGGCTGCATTTCAAATGAAGCAGAAGATGGAGAAGTGGGGAGTGGCTCCTTAATAAAAGTTTAACCTGCTTTCAGACCTCCAGATGAAAAGATGCTCTTTAAAGCAAATCATCGTTTGCTTAATACCTGTCCAATTTGTCTCCATAAAGCACTTTCTGCTGCCTAAACCTGCTAGCACCTAAAACCGGCAAATTCAGGGCAGCCCATCCTGAACGTGTCAGTCTGTGTCAGAAGAGCACGTGGCAGCCGCGGGCAGGAGCAGCCTTCCTACAAAGAGGCTCAGCCTGAGCTAATCCTTTCTGCGAGGTCATGGCTCTCTAACTCTGCTGAAACACTGCTTAACATTTGGCCAGGACAGCAGCGTACCCTACCAAATGCACCGTCTTGCTTTTGTAGKATGCCTGGAAGTCTKCAGAATTCYRATTATYAGTAGAACAGCCAYAATTACCCAAATCAAACTATTAYTATATTTGGCYRCAGATCATAAATAGAACTTAATGGATTTTATTACATCCCAGGAAGCAAGAGTTGCAGAAGGAAAAGTATTGCTAAGGGTGCACTACTACTACCTATCAATTTCTCCTGAACACTCAGCACTTAAGAACTAGCTGAAGAAAYRCRCTGCTCCTACAGCATAACTATTTCAAATTCCCCTTTGAGCTCTTCCCTTTTAGCCRACGTGCATGGTACATTTTAGCAGCTGAAAATTAAAGGGTCACAATATTGAGCCTTCAGGTATCAAGTTCACAATGGARATAGCAGCTGACTCAGAAAGGGCGCCGCTGAGCACTGCAGCAATAATTCTGCTGCCTCAGAGCTGGAAGCAGCTCCCGAACATGAAGTTTGTTATTTAACTCAGTGAGAAATGAAAGAAAAYGTTACAGCCATGGATTTATTCCTTCTGCAGCCTTTTTCAAATCATTTTTCCAAGGCCAGAGCCACGCTAGGAGTTAGAAGCTTTTACTCTGGCTGCAATGTCCTCTTTGATCCAAATAACTCCTGTTCAAGCGATGGTGAACGTGAAGACGATAGCCTGAACRAGGACYRTTYRYAGTTWAAGCCCCTGCAAGATCYTCTGCCGGAGCACAACTCYCCTAAAACTTCACAGGAGGAGCCAAACGTGACCAGGTGCCTCCAACCCCACAGAAACCAGCTTGCAACAACAAATCTAACATGCAGSATAGTCCTCGGCCCAAGCAACCCCGTGGAGAGCTGGGCCAYGGYGCCRGGAAGGAGCAAAGGGGGCTTCTGAGGGCTACACAAGCCAGCCGGCGACAGGGCTCCCCAACAGCGACAGGGCTCCCCAACGTGCCCCTCCTCACAGCACACGGGAGCAGAAATCTCACCGCCCTCGGAGACTCCCCACCTGGCCCCACGGCGAGGTGACAGCCCAGGCCTGCTGTTATCTCCAAAACGGATGCATTCATTTTCTTGAGGGCCTCCCACATCTTCTCCAGCAGCTTCCAAACGCCCACTGTGAAGTCCAGCCGAACCCACTTTAAGTTCTTTTATTCGGCTGTTTCCAAAACTATTTCTGATGGGGAGAAGGGAAGGAGAAACGACCGCCCTGCGCCGCACATGCGGCCGGGACGCAGTGGCCCTCGGTCCCCCCGCGCCGCGGTGCCCTGACTGCCGTGGAGAGCAGCTCCTGCCCCGCTGCGCGTGCCTCCCGCGCCTCCCCAAGCGCYGCTGCAAGCGGCAAACGAATGGGTGCACAGTTTACAAAGATCCTCCGCTTAAAGCAAAWTTGCCTCTCAACACATGGCCAAACTCTCACACAATAAATTAACYATTTGGCAGCCACTGAACTATTGCTGGAGCCAAACCAATTAGGGTTTAATGTGATCCCAATTTCCTATTTCTGAGACTGGGGTKGGGGTGGGGGAGGAAGGCACGGGGGAAGAGGAGGCAGTAAGAGCTAAGTAAATCCCCTCCTGGTTTATAAATCCTTGCCAATCATGCCAGATAAACCTGTCACCCACAGCTCTAAATCTGCATTTGCACTCACACGCTCAAAGGGACGCGATGGGAAAAGGCACGCTGGCTTCAGCAAGCCTGACTCCCAACATGTGTTTTCCATACTTGGGAAATTCAATCATTTAAAAAATATTTACCAAGCTTTGTCTTTAATTAGAAAAACATGACGAYGGATAAGGRRAGTTATTGTTTCTAAGCTAGTAATGTCAGAGATCCCAATGATGTCACGAGATAAACCCAAGTACCGACCCACGTATAAACTGCCAGGGAGGCAAACGCTTGGAAGATTTTTTTCATCTCCCCTCAGAGTTCAATGCTTTACAGTCACAATTTATCAGTGGCTTCTTGGTCCCCACCAAACTTAATCAGTGAGGAGGAGGGAAGACTCCTGCCCGCAGATCTGCTAGACTGGGCGTTTTAACGCAAAAGAGCTTGAGCGGGAGCGGGGAGGAACTTTGGGGCCATTTGACTTCTTTGTGTTTTAACATCCAGACACATGCAATTACCTGCCATTAGGTAAAGCAAACAAACTGCTTTTATCTGCACCTAGACACAGTGAGATGTCCTGTATCCTTTGAAGAAGTGTTAAGTTAGTTTGCTGCTAAAGCAGGACTCCGTTAAAGATTCGTTCCCAGGAATATACCCACGAAGCATCCCCACAGCTCTCACGAATTGTGCAAAGGGCATCGAGGAAAGGGCAGGCTGCAGCGAGCCCAGCCAGCCCAGAAGGGCGGGAGCAGCCCTGCTCCTTCTCCYGTCGCCTGAGGTCCAGGGAAGGTTGCACAGACCCTATTTCCCGGTGCCGGCGGGGCCAGGGSCCGGCTGGGCTCCCAGCGGCTGTCGCGGAGCTCGGCACTGCGGCGGCGAGAGCCCTCCCCAAGCAGCGTCCGGCCGGGCGGCGAGGACGAGAGTGGGCTGAAGGCGCTGACCGTGCTGGGCCTGGAGGGCAGGAGCATCCCGGGCTCTGCCCGCACCTCCCGCTGCTGCGCTGGGTCCGGCGGGAGCTGACGCTACAGGCGCACCCCATCGCAGCCCCT
>NW_020450694.1:3867201-3870440 GCF_003343035.1 Apteryx rowi | reverse complement strand
ACCCACCAGCTGAGCAGGAGCAATTCCTTCTCCGCCGTGTGATGTTAAATGCATCTGAAATGGCAAGGAACATACACATATGAAAGGTGGAGGTGTCCCAGGTGATACATTTGGAGGAACGTGCTGCTTACAGCAACTGGGTCCACTATTAGGAAGTGATAGGCCAACTCCCCAGAGAGCCGAAGGAGAAAAGAAATGACGATAAATCTAGTGCAGGGAGAAGCAGGTATTTGTGCTAACAAACTGGCCTTTCCACTGAGTCCACTTTGAGAAAGGCAGTAGTACTCCTCCAAGCACTCACCAAGTATTCAAGTGGTTATTTTAAGATATTCACAGAAAAAAATGGTTAATGTTACACTCTTCACTCAAAACCATACTTGTAATTTAAATGAGAGAATTTCGTAATATTCCAAAAAACTTCAAAGTGTCATCTGTGGATCCAAAGTTAAGGAAGCAGCATGCTATTTATTTTCTGAAAATATCCTTGCAACCCAAGGTTGAAAGCTATTATCAAATTGTATCTTAAATTTCAAGATAAATCTACATTGGAAAAAATCCCTGCCTGAGTAGTCTGATCCCTTAAATTATACCAAGATTACAAAGCACATCTTTGAGGTAAACATACATGCACATTTCGACAAAGTCCAATCATTAGATAAGTTATTACCAGTTGAAGTTAATGCTTTTCTCTCTCTAGAAGAGCATGAAACAGAGCAAAGAAAGTTTTAGCTGAACTGTAAGGTCAGGGTTGATTATCTTAAAGTCCACAGAGACAACCAAAAAGGCATCCAGCGATGTCTTAAGAGTTCAGTCAAACCTGGGCGTGTGCATGGGGTACAACAGGGGCAAGTGGGAAGGCAACAGTGGCACCAGAAAAGTCTTCTCTCCCGGACACTCATTGATAAGAAGTAGGGACAAGTGCCTTCAGGAAGATGGTTTACTTTACTTGGAAGAGTCCCAGGTAAATCACTCGTCTGGGTTCGGGCACTGGCTCCATGACTTTTTATATCAGAGCAGGAGACAGGTTGGCTTCTCATTTGCCCTAGTTTTACGGCTGCCTCTTTCAAGTCAAAGTGTTTACCTCTGATCTGTGCCAGGAAAAGCAAAGCGAGAGCAGCCCTTCTTCCCTCTGCCATGTCAGTGGTTTATTGTAAAATCTGGAGGTTTGTGTAGCCTTGGCAGCTCAGCCCGACGGAAACCATGCTCAGCTCACGCACTCCACTGCAGTCCTCCTTCTAAGTGAGTCAAACCCATGAGCTCTACCTGAAATATATGCCGTTTTCCATCCCATGCTCAGAGAAGCTGCAAATCAAGCAACACTTTTTCTTTGCTCTGAGTCAGTTTACTGCACTCTAACGCTGGTTCAAGGGAAGAGGAACGTCTTAAACCAGTCAATTTACAGCATATAAAAATCATGTCCCTCAAAGATCAATTTGGATTTCTGCACATTGGAAATATTCATGCAAGAAAGGCATGTTCATAAGGGAGTTAGTGTGTGCCTTATACTAATATGGAACACCCCCAAGTTTCAAAGCAGTCCCACATTTCTCCTTCCTTTCTGGACCATTAGTTTCACAGTAAACATTGAAGTATTTCTCTGCAGTACATTCCCATAGCAATCAAGCAACCTCCCAGCGTAGCCAGTAACTCTGTTCATAATACAGTGGGAATCACTGGGCAGATAACCAAGTCAATCATATAATTTGTGCTTATGAAAGTTATGAGTCTATGCCTGATTATTGACTTTCTAGAGACCAGAGACAAAATCCAACAATGTTCCTGGACAGACGCTAGGCCCACTGACAAGAACATGAGTGAAGCTTTGTGCTAGTATTCGGCCTGATAACAACAACCGGCACTAACACAATATTGCTACCTGCTCTCTCTCTATCCATAAAGCTGCTGAAGGCTATAACACGTATTCATGTGCTTATCCTTACGGAACAGCTGTACAACTCATCAGTATTATCATTAGCACTTTACCAAAGGAAAGCTGAGCCATAGGCATATTAAAGCTGCATTAGAAATGATGCTCAAGCTGCAGCTGAGTCATCTGAAGCATCCCCTCCACCCCGTGCCAGATGCTGGTCACCGTTGTGCTGGAGGTTGCGGCCCTGCCACACCTGCTGGCATAAGGTCACGTGTCATCACTTCCTTACCCTGTTCTGCCAGACAGATGCAGATTAAAAGCCCTAACAGACGTGGTTTATACTGCAAAACAGAACACCTGTATTTGCATTTATACATGTTTCAGCCACAATCCAGAAAAAAACTCAACCACCTTGCCCAAGGGTCCAGAAAGGTGCCATGGCAGAGACAGGGACTGGTTTCACATCTCCCTTCTGAAGCTACAGCTCTGAATATAAGATCACTCTTCCCCTTAGCTTTAATTGTTTTTAAGCAGGATTTTAAAGGACTGTCCCTCCTCCCAGAGCTCAATCTAACCTTATCTGTCTCTGCATATAAAGTTGAGCGGTACCACAGACAGACAGACAAACTGGGTGGGATTTGCTTCATCTAACTCATAGTTGCCATAGTCTGGGCCAGTTACCCTCGACTCCCCTTGCAGTCAATGAAAAAAGAAAGACACCTCTGGAGTGTGCTTCATCTCCTCCAAAGAGAGGTATCTAAGATAGGTGAGATGAATCGCCCTCCAAGTGCCTGCTTCTCCGCTGTGACTGTAAGGGGAGCTTGGAGAAAGGAGTTCAGACACAGAGGTCTACCTTTTGGCCACTTAGGTTAAAGCAGATATCTCACCCAAGTTCCTCCTGTGAGATCTTTCTTCAGGACGGAGTCAAAACAAAGAGCCCTCCCTCGCAATCGGCTTTGGAGTGCATGAATCAGATACCAGGTTTCCGGATCCCCGTTTTCATGTTAACACGGCTTCCTCGCTGCAGTCTCCTCTTCCTGCAGCAGCCAGGTTTACCACTGGGTGTTTTAAGTCTGCATGCTTTGGCATACCAATACTCGTAACTGCTTTAAAGGCGTCACAGCCTCGCTCTCACAGCATCTCCGCATGTTTTGCACCAAGCAGCAATGATGAAGTATTCACCCACCCTCTGCAATTTCCATCACTTGGCAATTCCTTCTTATTGGGAACATAGCTTTCAGGGCAATCTCCACATTAACGCTGGCATCTGTCTTTATGTTGCTTCCCTCTGAGCAACCACGCTTTGTTTTAAAATTCCCTCACAGCCTCTGAGCTTTAGGACACACATTTACTGGTTGTCCTGCTTCAC
>NW_020450694.1:3866321-3866796 GCF_003343035.1 Apteryx rowi | reverse complement strand
CAGCTCTTCTAGAAATAAACCTCCTGTTTTGAGAAAATAATGAAAACAGAACTGCAGTTAATCACCTTCCCGGTCCCAAACCGAGCGCGCTGTAAGAGGGAACGCAGCRACACACGCACCGCTTGCCCCCGTCCAGCACGCGCGGCGCTGGTCCCGCTTCGTCTAACCGCACCTCRCTGGCCCGACAGCAGAGACRGACAGACGCAAACGTGCCAGCRGGGAGGCCCGCAGCGTCTCCGGGYGCACAAACAAAAGCCGTCCTAAAAMCGGTGCTTCGAACTGTACGCGAAAGCGTGTCCGAGCCCGCTCAGCTCCCTCCACATTGACAGAAAGCTGTCAGCGCTGGCGCGGTGACGTCGGAGCGCGCGCAGCGTTGCGCCGGGAGACGCTGCCCAGCGGCGCGGTGACAATCCCCAGAGCCCGCAGCCCTCCTCTGACCTGGATCAGGAAACTCGATCCGGATTAAAAAAATAAA
>NW_020450694.1:3845255-3865634 GCF_003343035.1 Apteryx rowi | reverse complement strand
CCCGCGGCGGCCTGGCGGCGGCGCCCGCGCAGAGCCGGCACCTGCCGCCCCCCCGTCTGCCGCCCGGCTCGGGGCCTGGCGCCCTCCCCCTCGGGCCTGGCCCCGGTAGCCCCTTGCGCTGCTGCTGCCGGCTCTGGCCCCCGTCGCGCCTCCCGAAGTTCCCCAACCGCTCTTCTTCTTTCGCATGCATTTCGCTCTTTCCCGCTGCGTTTCCGCGTTGTCTGCTCACCGTTTCCGCGTGCCCGCGCCGGTGCCGACGTCCTCGCCGTCGGCAGGCAGGCTCGCCTCCCGAGCCCGAGGTGCTTTCCCGACGGGTCGCGCGCCGGCGTGGCGAGCTCTGCGGGGCGGAGGCCGGCTCCGCTTGCCCGCAGCGCGGAAGGGGCGGCAGGTGGGGAGAGGAAGGAGGAACGGAGGGCTGTGGTGTGCCACGTACCCTCCCAGCAGGTACGCGCCTACCTGCATGGCCCAGATAGTTTTACGCATAATTATTTCTGCTCCTTACTTTGTACGAGTTGTTAGGAGAAGGAGAAAGTTAAAAGAGGGTCACGGGGTCTTGTCAGAGCAGGCGTGGGAAGGTGCGTCCACTAGAGCAGGGCCGGGGGTGAAAGCACAAGCGGGTGGGAAAGCTGGTCATCGGGGCGCAGCAGGTTTCTGGGAGTTTTGTGTACGTCCCTTTGCGTCTGGGGGCACTGCACTGAAACCAGCTTCCCATTAGGAGTCAGCTTAGAAAAGTAAAACAACAAATCCATCACTCCCTTGACTCTTTCCCCGAGAAAGTATTGACACCAAAATATCATGTATTGCATCTCATCCCGGATAATCCATTCAAGTAAAAATTAGAAAAGGTTTAGTACTAGTGTGGCTGAAACTTTGGTGAGGGATTAATCTTACAATCTGTTCCAACTTTGATGTATGGAATCTTTAAAATGGTCTCTCCTTGACCTTCCAAAGCTGTCCTGCTCTCACGGCTGCACAGCAGGCTCCCCGTGTCTCCAAGGAGGTCTACCAGGTCATGTGCCGGGACACCAGGAGCAGCTTACAGCACCAGAGGCCCCAACCCTGGGTGGGGCACAAACGCATGAAGTGTCTTGCGACAGTTTCAGCACGGCTGGAGAGAGCCCAGCTGATGAATGGGGGAGCACATGTGGTTGGAGCAGCCTGAGAGTAAAGGGAGAAATTAGGAGAGGGGCTTACCAGCCCATCTGCGGCAGAACGGTTGGATGTGTCGCAGCAAGCAGCTGAATGTATTTGGCAGGCAGCGTTCATCTCGGCTTTGCTGCCTGTGCCAGCCGCAGCCAGATGCTCAGGGCGGGAGGGAGTAGAGAATGCAGGATTGCTCTGGGCCCTACAACCGTGTGCGCAGTTTCTCCATCCAGTAGGTTAGGTGGCCACATTGCCTGGAGGAGTGGCAGATGCTGTCCTTTCTCAGCACCACTGCTCATATCCTGGAGATCACACCTGGAGAGCTCCATGCCACTCGCAGGACAATAAGGTAAAGAACGGGGCTCTTAGCCATCGAAAGCTCCACAGTCCTTGTTCGGTGGAAGAGGAGGACCTGAAGAGTTCTGTTACAAGCCATCGTAACTGTAACTTAATCATAGTTATGACTTTGTTGGCAAGGGAGCTTTATGTGCCAGAAGCTCTTCCATGGGCCTACCTGGTCTCCCAGCACTTCTTCCTTTCCACAAATGGATCAGGGAGTCTGGTCATGTGAAAACCCTGGCCCAAGTCAGAACTGAGATGCAAGTAGTTCAGCTCTGGCAAAGCCCAGTGCTTGAGTGCCGCTTACCTCCAGCCCATACCTCAAAGCCTGGAGATGCCAGAGTTTGTGATCATGAGAGCTTCACTAAGTGTCTGGAAGTTGTCCTTGTCCCCAGATCTGCTTGGGATTTGTGAAGGCTGAGAGTACAACACCAGCCTCATGCTGACATGTGCTTGGCATCTGAAAACCAGGCATGACCCTGCTCAAATCCTGCAGGGATTTGGAGTGATAAAGTACATATATGGTCCTGAAACCAGGGACCAGGACCCAATCTCCTGTCTTGAGTAAATGCCTCTGCCACCAGTTGGCAAGTCATGCTGGTACCAATGGACCTGTGACTCTTGACTCCCTCACAGTCCAGAGGTTCAGCCTTGGCAGAGCTTATAACCAGGAGTGCTCTTGGGGTGGAGTAGGAAATGTAAACTGACTGTCCCAGGGCACCATCTACCCCTGAAGCCGCTGAGTCAGTGAAAGCTGTGTGAGCCCTACTCAGCTCTTGGAAAGAAAGGACAGGAGCACTTACCTGCTGATGGGAGTCAGGGGATTGACTCCCAGTAGGACCGTGCTGCCAACAGACTGGGTTTAAAGCTGCTACAGTTCCTGTCCCGGTTGGTGCTGGGCAGCAGCCTGGTAAAAGCGCAGCTCTGGGTGTGTTCCCGCACGGCCTGTGAGCTGCCGTGCATGGCAATTTGGCAGCTCTTAGCTCTGGCCACCCAGAAAGCCAAGGTCTGTTTTTGAGCCTGGATTTCATTTTCCTGGCCAAGAACAGCCATCTCTTGGGCTCAGAAGTCCTTTGATGGAGCAGATCCAAATTTGTGCTTAAACAACAGGTGTGGTGGTCTAGTCACGTTGTCCACAATTTAACTTTGCGGTTTGCCTCCTCTTCTTGAGAGGTACCAGTGTTTAATTGCACCAGCCCGTCCATCAGAGCCTGCATCCCCCGCGTGGCTCTCATCTCTTGCCAGGTTGTCTGCAGCTTGGATCTGGCCCCTGTGTTTACAACTATTTTAATTTCAGTGTCATCTACAGCCTCACTGTGGCCAAATTTATGCTAGCGAGGCAGAAAGACATGTGCAGGGTGCTGATAAGGGCTTTGGTTTTTAATTTAGCTAGTCTTGAAAGACTGAAAACCCTAGAAGAGTGGCAGGCCTGGCTCCCCATCCATGGGGAAGTGTTGCTGCCTCAGCACTCACAGATGCCTCACCAGCGTGACAGAAGCAGCTCCACCAGCCACCTGGAAGGACTCCATGGCCACAGCCGGAGATCTCCCCGAGGCTCCCTGAAGAGCTCGCCCGGCTCTGGAGCCCTCCATATGCCAGAGCACTCGAACATGAGACGAGAACAGCTGTGCTGACAGTTTTGTGCCGTTGCCGCCCTGCTCTGCGTCCCGTCCCTCCTGCTCTGCTCTGCTGGGCAGCATGACCTTGCGGGTGGGGCCCTAGTTTAGAGGTGGAGCTGGTCGGGACGGGGAGGAGGAGAGGAGGGCTGGGAAGGTGCAGCTGGCTGCTGCAATGAGCCCTGTTGCCCTGGGGGAAAGTTTTGAAGGAGAAGCGAGCAGTGGAGCCGACTGTCTTGTCTGGGGCTGAGGTCTCAGCTGAGCTCCTGAAACGTTCCTGGAATAGCTGACAGCAGTAACAAGAGGCAGCTCTGGAAAACACCACAGAGTTCCCAATAAAATATTCAGAAATCTCAATATTTCCGTTGTCTCTTCTCCCCAGTAACCAGGGACCCTTTCAAAATAGATAAAAGCTTTGCTTTGACTCTTGCACATCTTGGAGAACATGTTTTCACTTTCCTTTCTGTGAAACAGCTTTAGGGTTGTCCAAGATAAAGCCGCAGTGTGCAAGGACCAGCTCCACTAATGTGTCTGTGTTGCTCTCCTATTTCTGAAGACGAAACAGCTGCAAAGGGAAACCCCAAAAAGGAAAGGGTTATGCTAAATAACACTCGTAATACCAACACAGTATCACAGTAGGATACATAGAGGGCCCAGTCTTGCAGATCTCAAGGCCAGTGAAAGATGTAGGAGCTTAGGACTGCAGCTTTGGGGACATTTCTGTAGTTTGTGCAACTGCCTCACGGAAACAAGCTAATGTTGTAAATGTGCTCATCCTGCTGCTCTTTCAGCAAGCGTGTTTTACGCTGACGGAGAGCAAGGAGCCTGTCTGCTTCCTGCCGGGTCGCACAGCAGGGCATGGAGAGGGTGCGGGGTGCCTGCGAGCCGAGCCGGGCCCGTGCCATCTCCTGCGCTGCTGTCAGCAGTGACCACAGAGGGCTTCCCACTCCCACGCGCAGCCTCTAGCCCCTTGCGCTCAGCCTAATGCTGGGCTCCCACACACAGGTGAGACAGGCTGCCTTCGCTTCCCCGGCTCCCGCGCCTCCATACGACGCTCCGTGTTTGTGGATTTGGTTTGGGAGGTCGGCAGTTTTCCTGGGTTTGTGGTGTTGGCATCTCACCTGCTTCCTCCACAGCCTTTCTGGGAGGGTGCTCCCCACGGTGTCCGGAGAAGGCACGGCCCCTTGCTCTGGGGATGCATGTGCCGCTTTAGGCTGGGCCCCCCCCCCCTCCACGCCTCTGGGTTTCCTCTCTGTCTCTGGAGAGCAATCTCCCGCTTGAATAACCAACTCCCCTCAGCGCTTAGGCTAAGGGTTGTAAACCCGTATAATGAGCTGAGCATGTCTCATGGTCTCTGGAGCGGAGGAAAGTTTGGAAAACATGAACAACCATCAGGAGTAGGGGTCAACTGCAATTTTAGCTCTGCTGATGCACAGAGCAGTTTTTATTTGCTCTAAGAGGAAAAAAACCACAGCCTTTATGACTATAGATTTATGTTCTATGTCCAACAGAGCAACACCTGTTCGCTTAGCTGATGTTTGTCTATGTCCTTGAAATAGGCTTGTAAATTAGAGGAAGATCTATAAGCACATGGACTTTATTTGGAAGCCTTTTGTTTTTATCATTTAAAAGTGACATATTTAGAACGGGAGATATAAGACTTCTCAGCCCAATGCAGTGTGCACACACATCCTGGAGAGGTAGATACATATGTATAAATATATATCACACCTGACTGAGGATCCACATTTTTGCAAACAGCATTTTTAGGACTATACACAGCCACTATACGTTATACACCTATGGTCAAAAAACCTTTAAAGTAATCAGACTGCAAAATAAGCACTCTGCAAGTCAGGAAATACCCTCAACATCTTTAATTGTGCTATCACATTTAATTGTATATTGGACAAACAGTCAAGTCATAGACTCTCTTTTCCCATGGGATCCTTCTTTATTTGTTGCGCCGGGGAGCAGCGCTTGCTGTGTGAGCAGCTTCCTGGCGTTTTCTCTTGCTCCCTGGCATCCCATGCTAATCGGGCTGTGCGCTGACGGCAGAATTTTTGATTTTTTGGTGTCCTGCCACATCCTCACCCATACCTGATCCCTGCAGGATCACTCAGGAGGGGGTTTCGTGAGGTGCAGGGGTCAGACCCCGTCCTCTCAAGGGGCCTCTGCTGCTGCCTGCTGTTGGCATTTCTGGGAAGCAGGGGCCAGATCTCGTGGTGGGTAGCCCGAAGGTGAAGGACACAAGTTGGGTCACCCTGTGGGAAAGGTTCATTCTCGGTGACACCTGCACAAGCTGAGACAGGACCAGTTCCCAGGTAGCACCATGGTGCTGTAACTGCAAAGCAGCCTTCTGGGTTTGGTCCCTTGTTTCACTCATTGGGCTCCTTCCAGCTTCTGCTGCCTGCTTTCTTTGCTAAAAACTGGTTTTCAAAACAAGGGAAAATAAAAGTTTAGTACAAAAACAGTAACACGGGAGAGAACTGAGTTAAAGAAGAGAGAGACAGTTGATAACCAGAAGGGAAAGTTTTGAGCGTGGTGGAATTTCCCCAGGTTAGTTGTGGTGTCTTGTTATCAGTGTTTCACGTTAGAGGAACTGCCACAAGATGTGAAAGTGTACAAAGGAAATGAAACCTTGCCCAAAGTGGCAGACGTGCCCGGTTGGAGGAGGATGGGGAGATCGCAGAGCAAGAACCACTCGAGGAGAGGAGGAGGAGGATGAAACGTGGTAGTACGATGTGCACAGTCGCACACTCCGGGAACAGTACCATCAGCTCTGATGTGGTGACAGCAGAGGGTCAAAGGCCACTGTGCCCTTCCAGTTCTGGGTGCTCCCGGCCTTGTGTCCTGCCGCCAGGTCTTGCCCCCTCGCACATGTTAGCGGAGACCCATCGCTCAGCCGGCCCGCAGCTGTCCCCAAGTCCTGCCGCGATGCTCAGGCACCGCATCAGCCCCAGCTGCAGTGCAGCAGCTTCTCCGTGCAGCAAGTGCAAGCTTGGCAACAGGTTTGAGGTCATGCAAACCCCCCTGAAACTGAAACGAGCTCGAAACTGCCTGCACACAGAAATGCCTGTCTAGGTACTCAGTCCAGGTGGGAGGCAGAGTGCACAGCAAATACCGAGCACAAACAGGCAATAATTCTTTGATAAAATTCTTCCAGAATGGAAATCTGGGGACATATTTATAACACAAGTCCCTTTCTTCAAATATGAACATTTGAACCTGATGGTGTCCAACCCATTTTGTAAATCATAATCCTGTCCCTGAAACCATCTCAGATGTCCCTTGTTTGCATATTCAAGCTGATGGGTGCCTGCTGCAGCTGTAAAGTTGGCGAAACTCTCTTTAATATCATATTTGTTTTCCAAAGGCCATCTGGCTGCATTTCTTCATTGTTTGAGAAACTAGTGACAATGGCAGTGCTGCATTACCAGAAAAATACCCAGTGCTAGGAGAGTAAACAACTGGAGAGGCAGAAAAAAGACATGTGAGCAGTCCTCTGTCAGGGCCGAGTGTCAGCGATGTGCATCTCCTGATGAGATCTTTTAGCTCTTCCCTGAGATAAGTGAATTCTTTGCAGCCCTTCTGGATCTCAGGAGATAGCAAGCAAGTCCTGCTCCCTATCATCTCCTCCTCCAGATCACCAAACAGCCAAGCAATGGTGAGCAGCAGGGAGCAGAGAAGGGCTCGCTGCCCCAGGAGCAGCGCTGGTGGAGCCTCGCTCTTTTGCAGCGAAGGGTTTCAGTTCTGGGTTCCCACCTGGTGCGTGTAAAACACGACAACCTCTGCAGTGACAGCTTTCTGCCAGGAACCCCAGGCTTGCTCACTGTATGCAGTGTGAGGCAACTCAATGCCAGGCAGGATCGGGCCAAGGTGGTGCAAAGTCAACAAGTTAAAGGCAAGTCGTCAGGCCCTGCCTTCGGTCTGATAGACAGAAAGAGCTGAGGAAGGCCCAGACCGTGCACTGCTTTGGGCCTGTCACACAACGGCGTTGCTTGCTTTGCTGTGTGGCTTCGGTCGTGGTGCTGGACCTCTTGGTTCAGCTTGCCATGAGCCGTGCGGTTTGCTCTTATTCCTCTCTGTGCAAGAGAGCTGTGTTCACAGAGACACCAGGATCCCTCTGAGTGCTGGGTGATGAATGTGGCTCCCAGGAAGAAATCTCCTTTGTGATCAGCGCCAAACCACAGCTCCTTCCTCGAGTCGACATTTGAGACAGGACAAGCCCAGCTGGGTGCTGAGTCTCCCCTTTGCACTGCAGTGTCTGATGAAAACCCTGCTGCTCCCAAACCCATCTCCCCTCCGTTAAATGGCACCATCTGCCATGGTCTGGCCGGCTGCCCTTGGTGGCAGTGTTGGTCTCTCTTGGGTAGCGTCTTGCTTCTGGTTTATGCTGTGTTCTTCAGGGGCAAGCACATGACCCCAGCCTGGTTTTAGGAGCAGATCTGCACTCTCACAGCATGCCTGGGGAGCCAGTCATTTCCCGAGTGGTGTTCACCCCTTGCTCTGAGGTATGCGGATGGGTCAACATTGCCATTTTTGCTTCTCAACAAGCATTCAGGCTTGAGTTTCTTGTGCAGAAACTTGGCTTTGAACCAGTTCAAGGAGGCAGGGAAAGGGGGGCAGCCTGTGTTTTTTTCTGACGGTCAGGGCTGGGTGTTCCTGGGAGGCAGGAGGAATTGCTGCCACTGCCCACCTTGGCCCCTGGTGCAGAAACCCACGCTGAGGCTCGGAGGTCGGTGCCATGCGAAAGCGATGCTGCAGGTTGTGCGTGGCTCGCAAATCCCCCCGCCAGCAGGACACGGGATTAGCGGTGCGGGTTGTACCTGGCTGCAGGGTGCACATCTGGGCCAGCTGCGGATCTGCAGCCACAGGAACAGTCCAGTTTCTAGCTGCGCAGCTTTGGGCTCTCAAACCACCCCCTTTTTTTATTTCAAAGTAGCACTAAACTCCCTCCATGCCTAGCCTTGCAGGCTGCCTGCCATCTGGCACAAACAGAACCAAGTAGAGTTAAATAAATAAATGTTAAATACACACTAATGCCATGTGACAATTAGCAAAAGGCAATGACTTCAAGCTCTAAGAGTCTGGATATGTAAACAGCATCCTGAAATTAATATTTACCTTTTAAAGCAAACAGATATTTGGGGTGTTTCATAGTCTTTCTGCCTAGCAGATGCCAAGAACAACAGCTTGGTGCTGCAGGGAATTGGCTCGACAGCTCAAGGGGCAGCGAACTCCCCACCAGCCTCCACACTGAGAGGTCAGAGCCGGCCCCTCTCTTTTCAAGCAGATAAATTCGCACCAGCACCAGATTAACCCTTGCTCAGGGGCTGCAGCCCTCAAAGAGGAAGGGGAAGCGCCGGTCTCAGCCACCGCGCAACGATTCGAATGGCAGATGGGCCCGAAGCCGGAGAGGTCGGAGCCGCTCGAAGGAAACCCTTGTCCACAGAGGCCTCGTGCCGGGGAAGGGAGGCAGCAGGGCTCCCCGGGCCGGGAAATGCCGCTCGAGCGGCGGCGCTGCCTCCCGCCTGTGCAGAGGCCCTGCTCCCTCTCCGTCCGTACCCTTGTCTGCCCGGACGGCACGGGGCAAGTCGTCTAATTTCTGCCCCTATAAGGGGAGCGCTGTGGCAGGGCATTCGCAGATCCCTGCCGAAGCCCTCAGACAACTGAGCTCCCATAACTGTTTCCAAACAAATGGAGGCAGGGCTGGGAGCCCTGCTTCTGTTCAGTTTTAATAGCGTGGTTTTTGCAAACGTCTGAAGTAGAAGGAGCTTTTAGGAGTGTCTTGCGGCTCACAAATCCTGCCGTCCCCCTGTGCTTGCCTTTACCTCGTGCCTCTGCTCCTAATTCACTCCTCAGCCTCCTCCCCGGCGCTGCGCTTTCCTTGGTCCTCTTCCTCCAGGCGGGCAATGGGCTGCCGCCCGATCTGAAGGACTTGGCGCTCCTTCCCCGCCATTTCCAGGCCGTGGAGCCACTTCCACGTCCCGGTCACTCGGCTGGCTCCCATCACGTGGTTCCGGGATCCGCTGCATCCTCCTTGGTTCTTCTCCAGGAGGAGTTTTCTCGCATTCTGCTCGTTTCTCTCCCCAGTTGGCCCCTTCCCGCCCCGTCCCCATCTCCAGACAGCTGGAGCCGCGGCAACTGGCCAAGCCGAGCGCTGCGGGTAAGCAGCAATTTCCAACTCTCCGCTGCAGATTCTTGGCACGTTTTTCAACCTGCCCCTGAAGGGGAGAGAAGAGGCTGAAGGAGCCGAGGCCGGGGCTGCCGGGAGGGCCCGGGGTGCAGCCGGCGGTGCTGGGCGAAGCGCACGTGCAAGCGCGACGCCGGGCTGGCGCTGCTCCGGGGGCCGCCTTGCGTGTCCCGAATCCGGCCCACCGGGACATGGCGATCCCGTGGTTAAGACCCGCTTGCAGAGGCCATTACCTGCCGGCACGGCAGAGCAAACCGTTAACGCCGGTGGGGCCGGGAGGGCGTAGCAGGCTCGATCGCCCCTGTGAAAAACCGCCCCGTCTAGGGCGGCCGGGGAAAGAGAGAGGCCGGCAAGGCTGAAAGCCGGGTCCCTCCGCGGGCAGCGGGGCGTGCGGGGGTCTCCGCCGCCCTGGGAAATGGGGAAGTGCAGGGAGGCGGGAAAGGCCTAATTTAGTCAGACTGGTTCAAAGCCGCGTGTGAATCCCTTCTCACGAGAGCGAAGCCCGGATAAGCCCACTGCTAACTGCCGTGAGCGCGTCGCGGCTGAAACCGGCACCATCCCTCCAGCGACAAGGTGGCGGGCGGCAAGGACCCGGCCCTCGGTGAGCCCTGGTGGAGACCAGGGGCTCTCTCCTGCCCTCCGGGTCTGACGCCCTTTCTCCTCCCGTGTCACATCCCCGCGGGAAGGGATCACCCCCGGGGTCTTCCGGAGCCGCGGCGCGGCGCAGCGCAGCAGCTGCCCTCCCTCCCGCGGAGGACCGGCCGCCCCGGGAGCAGCCGCCGCCGTCCCACCCCGAGCCCTGCCGCACGGCGCGTGCGGGGCGCAGCTGGCCGGAAGCGACCGGAGACACGGCAACGGCCCCCGTGCGAAATGTCACGTGCGATGCAAAGCGATGCATGTGGCCACGGCCTTCCCGCGGGGCAGCTGCCTCCGGGCTCTCCTGCGGCAGCTGGCGCCTCTGCTCCCAGCACTTACATTCCCATGGGAATTATTTCCAGCCACGAAGGCAAGGCACCAAACCACGCAAAATATCAGATGCCTCCGGCCCGCAGCACTGGGCTGCACCCAGCCCGGGGCACCGAGGGTTTCCAGAGCGCTTGTGCTGAACAGCAGACGTGCATTGAGTAGGAATTAACGTGTGGCTCCTTCGGAGCAGGCGGGATGCCGGAGCCCAGCTCCCCGYGACACCCCCGGGACTCGCCGCGGGGCCCCGCTCCCCTGGCCTGGCAGCAAGCAATGCCTCCGGCGCCGACCTCGGATCGTCCCCTCCCGTTGGGACTGGTCCCATCGGTCCAAAGGACATGAAAGGAGAGGATGGCCCACGTTTCCCGGGCAGCTAAACAGAGTATCCTAATTTATGTGGAAAACATCTCTCTTCTTAAAAATAAACCTCTCTGCGTTTAAAATGCTGACAATATACGTCGAGGCCTGCAGTTACTGTAAATGATTATGAATGATTTAAAGTGGGATGGCAAGTATTAGACAATGCGTATTTGATGCCAAAAATCCTAAAGAAAGCCAAACGGGGAAGCCACAGCTAATTACAGGGGACCGGAGTAGGATGCTGTGAGAAACGAGCTTTTGGCAGCGGCGGCCTCTTTGGGAAGGGCTGCGAGGATATTTCCGTCCTTCAGTTCYTTCGATGAGTTCACTTCAGTGATGAGGTCGTCCAAAACTGAGAAACTGCTTGAGGAAAGACGGGAGTTTTCCCACCGAACTTTGAGAACTGGGGGAAAAGATGGGAGGAAGAGGCCTGTTAGCTGGGAAGTCCTCGGGGACGTGGAGATGGGGAAGCCACAGCCTGATTCGGAAACGAGAGCTCCTGCTTCTCCTTACTTAACCCGCTTAAGCGCTGGAGACGTTAGCAGGAACGTACTCGTTGCTGACGTCTGCATTGCGTTCCAGCGCTCCCTGGCTAATGAAAAACAATTTGTTATGGTGTTCGGTCTGCTGTAACTGAATGCCGATTGCCATCTAAAGAGCGCTGGATATAAATAGTGAGTAAAAACATGGATCTCTGCTATTAAAATGGAAGGGGTTACTTAGGTTTTATATAAAAGTCTAGAAATTAAGGCTCTGAATAAGCAAATGCAGGTAAATAGTTCTCTATATTCATCTGCGTGTCCTCCAAACTGGGAAAAAGAAATGCCAGGTTTGTGAGGAAGAGTCCTGCTCCGTCGTAAATGGGCTTGTTTCCGAGCTGAGAGGGGGAATCGGCCTGTCTTTGGTGCAACAGCTAAAGAAAGTGACTGCAAAGCGAAGCGAAGGGGGATGATTTAGATGAAGTTTTCCTGCCTGCTGATTTCAGCCGCTGACTTGAATCGTTCTGCCCTGCCCATTGCCAGCTTAACAAAGGGTTTTGTCTGAGGATTTATATAAACCAGGGTTTCTCTAAATATTTTTTACCTGAATAAAGCCAGATGATAGCAGCAATCCTGTTACCTGGAGTGAACTTGGTAAATAACCCGACGGCGCGAGGGGGTTTTAGCGCATGGCGCTCCCCGGCGGTCCGAAGGAAACGGCACTTACCACGGCATGCTGCCCGGCGTCGGCACCATGTCCTCGGCCGCGGGCTGCGAGCTGCGGGCGATCGGCGCTGGGGTGCCGGGGGGCCTCGCCGGGCAGCCGCGGGGGCTGCAGTGCCCCAGGCAGTGCTGCAGAGGTGGAAACACCTGCCGGGCGCCCCATCCCTGTCACGACGGCGTCAGGCCTCGGGTGCCCTCGCTCGCAGGGGTGCCTGCAGACCCCTGAATCTCCTCCAGCCTCGCTGGGGTCACCAGCCCGTTTTGGAGCACGCCGCGGGGTGGCAGAGAGCCTCGGGAACTGGGTCCCCGCTGTGCGCGGAGGCACCGAGCCAGTGGGCGCAGTGGCACGGGCGCAGGGAGCTGGCCGGAGCCAGCAAAGGGCACGGCAGGGGCAGACGCCGTCAGCCTGAAGACGAAATCAGAAAAGCCAGCAGCGCCTCGTTCCCTGGGACCGCTTCCACGCCAGCGCCGAGGCTGCCGAGCCGAAAACAAGACCTGCCACGGCGCCCAGCTGTGTTTGGGTCTGCAGGCGTGCGGATGCGGGACGACACACGGACGTGCTCCACCGTCCTGCCACGTGGCCCCGCGCGCGCCCGGCCTCGCAGCCCTCCTGCCACCGGCCCCGCACGGGGGCACCGGGCCCTGCGGGAAAGCGGCTCGGCATGTCGGGGCGGGGGGTTAACCCAGTTTGGCTATAGCTTTTGGGGTTTTTTTTGGAAAACCAAGGTCAGTCCTTGGGAAAAACAATCCAGGAGCCATAAGGAATTAAAAACAGGCATAACACCTAACGAGGACGGCTTAACTCAGCCATGCTTATGTCCTCAGGCTGTAATTCCCCAAACAAATTAAGCTGGCATATGCCAGTAGCGCCGGTCCCCTGCCCTCCCCGTGCCCACGTCTGCCTCTGCCTGCCCCCTTCGCTGGGCTGGCCCGAACGCGGAGAGCCGGAGCAGGGAATCGCTCAGGCTGGGAATCACCCGCCGAAAGCCCCCAGCAAGCAACCCAAACCCCCACCCCGGCAGGGCAAGGGGGGTCCTGAGGGCGGCTTCTGCTCGGGCACAGGGGAAATCTCAGCTGTTTGCCAATGTTAGTGAAATTTCATTTGGGAAAAGGCGAGGGAACAAGTGTATGACGTTTTCCTTCCAAACTGAAGCTTCATTTTCTAGTGTAAGCTGCAGAACTGAAAAGCAGCAGAAATTGAAACAATGAATTTCAGTGTTATCAACTTAAAAAAAAATCTATTAAACAGCGAATTTGGAAATGTCATGATTTTTCTGGCTGTTCAGCATAAAAACCAATCTGGAAGCGTCAGCATCTGAACCTCCATCAGCTCTGCGAGCCTGGATGACTCACTGAGGCCTCACCATCCCCATCCCCACCAGCAGGAGAATTACGTTTCCCTGCTGTTGCCTCTCGGGGGGGGGGGGGGGTTCAGCTGCACCCCCTTTTGCCTGCCCCATGTAGCCAGAAGGGCAGACACCTTTCCCCCGTATGATCCCCTTTTGCTTTGGCCATCTGCCCCACCAAGCTGTCCTCAGAGAGGGACCCAGTCGGAAACCCAGTTCATCAGTCCCTGAGGACTTCAGCCCCGGTGGCATCTCTGAACGACACCCGAGACCCAGGTTTCTGCATCCCGCCGGAGCCCGAAGTCCCGGCAGGGTCAGCCGTTTGCTGACCACCCTGTTCGCAGGTGGACACCCCCTCGGGTGGGGCTGGCCGCTCGCTGCCGAGCTGTGGTTGACGCCACCCGCGGCCCGGCGCCCACGTTCAGCAGGGCAGCTCCAGCGGGGAGAGGTGGGGACCGCTGMGGCTCTGCAAAGACCATATCAGAAATGATTTCCTGACAAACAGTGTGGCTCATTGTCTGTTCTCATTTATAAACTGCTCCACACCAGCCATCTGATATCCATTATTACAATTACAAACAACCCACAGTAACTCTCCAGCTGGTCAGCTCCATCCTAACAGCACTGCAGCCATTCAAGGATGCCATATGGTACCAGAGTTTCCAAAGCAGCATTGTCARTCRGCCTTATTAATTTCTGAGTTCRTTTCTTTTCCTTTTAGGGATWTWTATWTWTWTWTATATAAGACAGAGACACTTCTCTGGCCTTAATTTGGAATATGCAGCTTGACAGAATARTTGAAACATCTAAATCTACAAGGCAGCTGGCAGGGAAAGGAAGAGCCTGAACTCCAGAGAGCAGCCCCTGGAGTAAYGGTGCTCATGCAAGACCTCCAAGTGTCYCTTACCATATATAYACCACAGTGCRTGCCACAAGAATATTAAAAACCCATTAGATCAAGAGTGCCGGACATGGCTGGCTTTTTTACTGCAGATGGAGAGTTGCTAATGGACATTTCCCTTCGATCTTTAAGTCTCCTTTGAGCTGTATTTACTCTTTCCCAAATATTTTGGAGCCTCCGGGTGGTATTATCGGAGACAGTTGCAGATGCTGATAAGCTGCCCGCTCTGTCCGTGACGTGCTGGCACGCAGGTCCGTCCAGCAGCGGGTACCTGCCCTCATGCCTGGTGCCAGGAGGTGCTGCACGGCCAGGTCTGCACAGCTGCATGAGACGAACCTTCCCTCCTGGGTGATCTACAGGGAGGGACACTTYCGTGCCCGGCCCGGCCGCGCGGTACCAGCGCAGCCTGCCTGCGATGGGCAGCTGTCGCGGTGTGGCTGCGGCAAGTGGTGACAGCAAGGCAAACGGCCCTTCTCGAGCATCAAGCGCAGGTGCCGAGTGCCGGTGGTCCTGGGTCCTGCAAACACGGCAGGTCCTGGAGACCCGGCATTGCCTCTTCTGGGCAACAGCAGCTTGATCTAGGAATTGGTGRGGTTTATTTTGCTTTGCTTTAGCATATGAAAGCAAAACCAGCAATCACYGYGGAGGGATTTTTGCTTCTCTYCCATRTTCAGGGGGAATCRTGCAGAAACAYGAAACTGTTGTTGGAGAAGACGCTGGATCTGAATCTGAYATGTGTATGGAGCAGGATGGAATTGGGYTTATRCAGACACATTTCAAGGCAGAACTGCCTCTTGAGCTGCTGATGCCTTGACAACGTCCCCAAAGCAGCTGGAAGGAGGAATGAGCTGGGTTACCAGCATCCRCGTCACSAAGGGAAAGAAAACAGCCTTCCTGCTCTGACTGTCCTCAATGTGTTTGATTTCTGCTTCAYACTAAAACGTATATTCAGTGAAATACTGGGCAGGASAGGCTGAGAAAAGAAAGGAAAATCCAAAAGCTCTTTGAGCTGCAGCCAGTGGACACCGGCCTCTTTCTAACGCTGTGTATTATGCATATTGCGTCRGATTAGGTAAAAGCTCTTTGTTAATCCTCCCAGTCRAGGGCAAAGGCCCCAGCCAGGCCAGACGAGTTTGGGAGGTGAATATGCAACTGCACAGATGGCAGCAACAGGGCTTTGGCCTCCGTGAGCGGGAGACCACGTCCCAGGCAGGAGGATGAGACCGGTAACGGGGGGTTAACGCTCTGGGTACGTGATGGTGAAGTGGTAGGAGGGGTCGCAGTCATGCCCAGGGTGCTGGGGATCCCCAGCAGCRCTCGCAAGGGCAGGGGCCGCCTTGGGTTTGCTCCCAGCAGCAGCGAGGCGACTGGCAGAGCATCCTCCCAGGCGAGGTGAACTCGGTGAAATGAAGTTGTTGCTCTAAGGAAAGGAAGGAGCAGGAGCAGGAGCAGGAGCAGCAGGGGAGGGAGAGCTGCTTTCGAAAGAAGCACCTTCCAGCAAGTGCAAGGAAGCAGAGGACTCCTTGGTGAGCATCCTGGGGCAAAGGAGAGTTCAGGAAAATCGGCAGTGGCTGGAAAAAGCAGTGTCAAAGGGCTGATGGCAAATGTGGCTGATGCAGAGGGAGGCTTGGCAGCGCAGAAGGAGATGTCAGTGGCTGTGTCGGGGCTCCCTGATAACCTGAGGAGCCGGGAGGGATTGCACAAAGTGAGGGAATGGGGTAGGCAGCACAGTAATCACGAACTGAAGAGCATCGGCCCGCCAGGTTCAGGGCGGACGACAGAGAAGGGGTGACACCAAATAAGCTGCTGCAAGCAAGATGAACCGCATCATGTCCTCTAGGCATACGGGGAGAAAGAGACAGACACAAATACCAAGAAGAAGGGAGGAGGAACACATAATAGGTGCCCTGACGAAGGCTTATGATCAGACTTTTCATGCAATGAATGATCGAGGGAAAGAAGAGGTTAAATATACTTGGATAAATCGGGTGTGATAAATCACCCAGGCCCGGTGACACGCACTGGAGGGACAAGCGCTGCACCATCAGGTGCTAGCTTTGAGGAAGATGGGGTGATCAGGAGTGGGAGAGACCTCAAAGGGTTGCAAAAGGCAAAGGTGGCACCAGGGAAAAGGGCTGGGGCTTCTGGGCCCCTCCGCCTCCTTCTGGGGTCTGGAAATGTGGTCTGCACCAGACCCCTAAGCCATAACTTGTAAATACTACAGATCCCTCAGACAATGAAGAAACAATCAGAAGAGATGTGTCAAGTGCAGAGCGAACCCAGCTGTGCCCTTTGGTACTTGGCCAAGCAGGGAGATTTGGAGGAGCGGTCATGCAGAATGACTGTCACAAGTTCAGTTCTGCTTGGTATTTTCATTCAGGACCTAGATGATGGGCTGGAGAGCACAGGCATCCTGACAGTACTGGGCTGGGAAGAGTCAAAAGCCTTTGGGAGAACCACACTGTAATTCACTTTGCACTATGCTGTCTTGCCTGTGGAAGAGTGGATGGAGGTTTCTCACCACAGGCATCACAGTACAAATACGCCACAAGCTTTCGCTACGTCCCCAATGGCTTGCTGCTGGACTTGTGCAAACGTTGCATCGGCTTGGTGGGAAAACTCCAGCTCCAGCACCATGACTGGATCCTCCAAGTTGTCTTCTCTGCTGGGTGACATGAGGTATCACGTTGTCGCAGCCTAGGTTGCACTGCCTGCTCACTTGGCCTGTGCTCAGCCCCACCACCAGGCCAGAGGAGCAGCCCGCCAGGTCCTCCCTGTCCTTGGTCTTTGCTGGCCACATTCTACTCTGACAGCCATCCATAAACAATTGTCTACCATTATCCACAGGTAATGACCTTGACTGGTCGTCTCTTCCCACAGGTTCCACATACTTGGGTCATGGCTGGGTCCCAGTGCAGACCGGGCCATGCAGACAGAGCGATGAACACAAATTGACTCTGGAACCAGCTCTGAGATGAGAGACTACTGGTGTGGCTGACATTTCTTTGGGGTTTTTTTTTGCATATTTTGGAGGAGACAGTCTCATATTCTTGTTCAAGAGAGAGCTTTTCAAGCTGCAAGAAGTCAGCTCTGCACCTTTCTGGCCATGATATTGCCCTTCTGGCAGGCACATTCATGTTGCAGTTGTTTGTGTCCCGCTTTAGGGTGTGTTAGGGTTGTTCTGAGATGACTCTGAGGATTATGGTCCATTCCTACCTGAATGGTTTCTCTTCCCTGCCCTGGCCAGGCAGGCCTTTCCTCTGCAGAGCTCTGTGCAAGCCAGTCCTTCCCAGCCTGTGAGTCCTATAGTCCATGACGACGTCAATGTGAAAGCCACCAGCCTCTCCTGGGCTCTCATCTCTCATAGTCTTTTCAGGTGGGGAATTTGCCATATTGTTTTTACCTCTTTGGAGTCAGGTCCCAGGCTTGGGGAACTCATTGAGGATCCCTACACAACACGCTACAACCTCATCCAATTCCACCACATGCTTTTTTTTTTACCCCAGAGCAGTGGTAGTGTCCATCTCTGGAGGCAAGTACGTGGAATATTTCAGCCATCTCAGGCAACATCTCTTCAACTATGGGTGTTTGCTAGCATGCCGGATTCACTGTTTCACTTACCTGAACCCACGAAAAGTGCAGTTTATGGTGCTTCTGCTTATGTAGTGTCCTTGACTCAGGCTAGAAGCCCTTTTCACCCCGTATTTACTGCTTCCATTACTTTTTGTCTTATTCCAGTGGACATACTTTGAAGGGTACATTGCACTGGCTGAAATGTTTGATCTATTTCTGGGTATGATATCAAAAGACCATCTTCTACAGTTGTGTGTTTGTACAATACCCAGCACACTGGGGCCCTGGTCCCTACCTGGGGCCCTGTAGCTCTGGTTTGATGCACAAATAACACAGTAGTCAGGAAGCTACAGGACATGGTCTGCTCTCCAGATGGTCTGGCTTGCATCTCCATTGATGAATCAATATCCCAGGTTTGGTGTTGTATGGTTGTGACCTGGACTCACCTGCTGTAGCTGAACGTGGTAATTGCAGTGAAGTTGGGGCGGCAGCCTGAATCCCTCCTTGGCACCCTGCATGCCATGTAGGCTGTGCTTATGTCACTGCCAGTTATAACCTGGCTTCCTCTTATCTGTCTGGGCCTCTCCTGTGTACAGATGAAGAAGTCTGAATAGCCCAGCTCAGCATGGACTCCCACCGTCTAGCTGACATTCAGTTTCCTGCTAGTTTGCTCCATATGCTGCTAATTTGAGTTTAGCACAGATATTTTTGCTGGTTTGTGCTGCATTTGCAGCAGATCTGTGCAAAATCCCATCCTTTGAGCCATTACTCCCTTCCTCAGCTGGGTGCCTGGGGGTTTTCAGCTGAAGTGGTCCATGTGTGGTGTTGGGTGAGTCCCCAGCTGCAATGGAGAGGACCCCACTGCCTCGCCCCATCCCACCAGCTTGGCCGCAGCCTGCCACCACTCCTGCTTCCTTGAGTAAGCATTGCCAGTGTGGGGTCCCCTGCTCTTTCGCAGCAGTGCCCACAGCACACAGGCAAAGCATCTCCTCTCACAGCATCTCTTCGCAGGGCTCCCAGACCTCCCTTCACATGTTGTTTATGACTTTTGCTTCAAGTTTCTGATATTTCTTTGTAACATTTCAGTTGATTTTCCCTTGTCTTTTCCCCTCTGGCTCTTGGTGAATTATCCCATATCTTTTGCAGGAGGCTGTTCACTTGCTTTGCATTTGTCTCTCGCTCTGGCAGTGGGAGCCTTCTGAGCCTTCACAGCTGAGCCCCTGAGTCCTTGTCTCTGCTACTAATCTATCACAATGAGTTCATCTTTCAAGGTTTGATAGTGCCATGAGTCAGCCGTTTTGCAGTTTGGCAACGTGCAGCCCTATTGTTTCTCCAGCTTCTTGTTCAAAAGAGCCCTTTCATATGTGACATTTTTTGTGGGTTAGGAATGTGTTGGGAGAGTTTCTCAGATTTCACATGGGTCCTTCCGGTCTGCTGCTGCTGTTAACCCAGATGCTGCAGGAACATGTGGTGTCCTTTGATTGTCCCACAGCAGAAAGCCGCCGCTCTTGTTTTTGTTTTCCTTTTCTGCAGCCCTGATGCAATTTTGCAGTTTTCCCATTGTGATCTAAAGAATGTCCAGTTGCTAAACACATCCTCTTTCATGTCTCTGCCCAGAGCCAAGGCTCTGGGATCTGGGCCACTTCTGCTGCTTTTGCTTAAGGTCCTGCCCCTTGCCCCCCCAGTTTATTTGTGGCATTGTGATGTTTTCTCAGCATTCTTCAATCATGATTTCACATACCTCCTGGAGCTGACTCACTGCTGATACCATCTTCTTTGTGTATCAGAAGGAGAGCCAAGACAACATGACTTTCTGGTCTTATTCCTTCCTCTGCCTCCACAGTTTCTTTTTTTCCTCCAGTGCTTCCTGAAAAGTAGCATTCTCGGAGTGTCACTGCTTCCTCAGGGGCTGCTTGTCCCGAGTATGACACACATGTTGTTTCACAAACTGCTTGGATGTTTTGCTATCTGCTGCAGAACAAAGACTTGCCATGAGATGAGATAAGGACACTCTAGAGCAGGGAACAGGCACTGGCTCAGTTCAGCCTCAGCTCAACAGTCACTATTGCCCTAAGCAATTTGGGACCTGAGTGTCCCTTTTTGAAGCCTTCCTGATGAAATTTGGAAACCTTGAAATTTCCCTCCCTGGTATTTGGGGGTGAAGTGCTTGGACCAGCTCCCCTTGTACCAGGATGGCTGTGTGCGTTGCCTGCCCTGTTTGTTGGGGCACTTTTGGAAAGTGCAAACGCAACACGGTGTGTGGGACAGAGACTTAACATGAAAAGCCAAGTGCTCTGCGCTCAGCGTGAAAGTTGATTTGAGTGAGCGGCAAATTTCTGTCTGTGCACATACACATGCAGGAATGTGCATCTATCTACAGCACGGCCTTGAGGGCTCTTATGACCACGCTAGGACTCGCCCTCTGAACTGTGTGCCTGGCCACGATTGCACACCCACGATCTCCTCCTTCCCTTGACCCTTTGTGCAAAAGGCTGGAGACCCTGGACCCTGGCTGCTGAACTGGAGCAGCACCTTGGTTATCAAGTCAGGTCCAGATGGAAATAATCCACAAGCATGTGGAGATCTCGGAATCCTCTTGGCAGCAACAGTCCTGGAAGATGCGGCAGACTCACACTTTCCAGGCTGACTGTCTCAACAGCTGGAGGGGGCTCCTTGGCTGCACGGGAGTGTGGGGTGGGGGAATGATCTGCCCCACGGGATCCCCATGCGCCCTTGCCAC
>NW_020450694.1:3841673-3843010 GCF_003343035.1 Apteryx rowi | reverse complement strand
CTCCTCTCCTCTCCTCTCCTCTCCTCTCCTCTCCTCTCCTCTCCCCCATCCCAGCCGCTGCTGTGCTCCAGGAGGCAGAGAGATTCCTGGGAGCCGCTCTCCAAGGCCGGTGGGGCCACTGCCAACCCTGCCTCGGTGCTCCCACAGCACACGCTGGTTTTGCCGGGCAGGTCGCGCTACACCTCAATGCCCCAGCACTCCCGGGTGCTCTGCCTGGCCTCCAGGACGTGCTTCCAGTGCCCCGACCCCTCCACCGTGCTGCCCCTCCACCACAACGCCGCCAGCCCCTGCGCAGCGAAAGGGCTGGATCCCACTCCCACGGCTCCGCTGGACTCGTCTCCAGCGGTCTCCTGCCTCCTGGCATCCCAGGGCACTCCAGCGTCCACAGCCGAGCTCCCTGGGGGTGCTCAGTGCCAGAGCAAGCAAGGGGCAAGGGCGCATGGCTTTGCTGCAGTGGGGTGGGATGGACCTACCACGGTGGGGGGATCTTGGTGCTGAGCCCATGCACGGGGCCACTGTGACATCCAAGGCTGGACTCATCCAGCTTGCAGCCACAGGAGCAGTGGAGCTTTGCAGGCCCGAGCAGGTAAATTCCCGTCCTGCCTTGTCCCCGCCTGGACCGTGTCCCGTGGTGTCCCAGGCCTGCCATCAGGAGGTATCGCTCCTGAGACCCCGCTCCTCCTGTGCCCCCCGTGAGCCCACCGAGTCTGCCTGCCGGAGCTGCGCCGGGCGCCGCGCGGTTGCTGCAGGCCCCGAAACTCCCATCCGCCGCCCCCGGCCTTTCTACCCCTTTCTACGCCCCTTTCTGCGGGGTGTTAGGAGGGGCGTACAGGGGAATTTCCAGCCTCGCACCACTCTGCTCCGTGCGTGGGGAGTAACCCGGGCAGGCAGCGCCGGCGAGGCGGCCGGAGGGCCGGAGGGAGAGCGCGGAGGGGGCTCGAGGGGCAGCAGTGGGGCTCCTGGAGGCGCTTGCTCCCGGGCGCGTGCCTGGTTCACCGACCCGCACAGCTCCTCCTGCCGGGACGAGCCGCAGCCCCGCCGCACCCGCCAGCGCCCCGGGCAGCCCCCTGCCGGGTAAACCCGCATAACCCTGCGCAGCAGCCCGCGCGCACGGGGAAGGGGCCTGGCCCCGGCGCGGTGAGCCCTGGGCGCCCCAGCGTCCTCCCCAAATCGTCCTCCCCGGCTGGGGCTCGAGGCTGCGAGCAGTCTCGAGCGGCCCCAGCGGGGCTCTGCCTGCGGGCAGGGGAGGCCCGGGGGGGTCTGCGGCGCCCAGCGAGCGCCCCACGTCCCTGGAGGCGCCGGCCGGCGCTGGCCACGGGGTGGGACGGCCGGGCAGC